>NC_064641.1:237556784-237859814 GCF_023864345.2 Schistocerca serialis cubense | reverse complement strand
CCACCATACCGCTTTCGAAGTCTGTGAACTCCTATCATGGGGTCATAATCACATCAGAAATCTGTGTACCACCTGAGTCGATTTGAATTATGTCACCTTAGTGTAATTTTTTAGAGCATTCGTCTACATTCGTAGTGAATTATTTCTGATTTAGATATTATTTTACTGTCTTATTTTCCTCTTATGGCTACTCATCTTTCTCATAAATGTTGCTGCTCAGACTTTGTTTTCGTATCTTGTGGGTGGATGTAAAACCAATATCGTCGACTGCAGAAACCGGGCTGCCGTTGCCATTCGCACTCGTGTTGTTACGACGGCCGGGAGTACAGGAAGGCCGGCCGTTTGAGCGGAGCGAGACTATGCACCGGCTCATCCACGAGAGGCCCGCGGCCGCAGCCTGAGACAAAGCTTTGCTCGCGGCTCGAGAGCCTGTGCTGACGTCAGGGCCAATCACGCGAACAATGCGCACTCGACGTCTGGCCGACCAGCCAGCCGGCCAGCGCGCTTGCCACGCGCCTGCTCTTTAGGCAAGCCTCAGGGCAGGGCAGTAGCGCACACACAGGTGGTTCAAGGCTTCGTCCATCTTTCAGAAATGAGGTGAACGCGATATGCTCCACACGAGTCTACTAATAAGACCTCAGTTGAGTCCAGATGTTACCAACCGCTCTGCTTCTATTCCGATTGAGTCTTTCTCTCTACAGCGGAGTCTGTACGGTTATGAAATTTGAACTTTTTACCGAACTGGGTCTCATGAAGCGATCTAGCAAGACTCTTTAACAGGATGTACGTGCACGAGTGCGCAGTAAAACTACGAGTACATTGTGCCTGGATAACCCATTAAGTAAAAGCACTGTCCTCGAAAAGCAACAACGTTCCAGGTTCGAATTTCTCCCCCGTTATTGAGTTTCATTAGATGAAATCATTGTTAATGTAGACAAAAGTGATGTAGGTTTTCTGTACTAATTTGCTTATATAATCTATCTTTTTATTAATTTATGTAGTATTGAATAAAGTGGAACGGTTTGATACTCAAGCACAGGAATCTTTACAGTCTAAAACGTGATTAAAATGTAGTAAACATTCAGTCAGATTTCTCGTTGACAGTTAATGATGTCACTGTGCTTGCCAACGAATTTTCGCTTTTATAAAAGGGGCGTTAACACGTTTCCTATTTACTCTGGCAGGAGGTTACTTTTCTCTTTGTGTAGTAACAATGACAGATGTTTCCTAATTCTTTTATTGCTGTTCTAAGCTGTCTTCAACGGCGGTAGGTATTGAAACTTACACTGACGTGACAGAAGACATGAGATAGCAACTTGCACATATACAGATGGCGGTAGTACTGCGTACACAAGATACAGAAGGGCTGTACACACATTGGCAGAGCTGCCTTGAACTCCATGGATTAGATCTCGCCTTCCGCATCAGTTTATCCTCTACCATATGGATCCTCTACCATCTTATCAAATTCCCCCCCTCCCCGCCCACACCGAACACCTCCGCATCTCCTATACTACTGCAAAGTAGGTTCCAATAACCATATTGTATCACCTCTGATCTCCAAGCGGGGTGTGCTGCCACGCCTTCATGAACTCATCCCTCCGTCCCTACACTGCATTCACTCCATGGTCTATCTCAACACAAATCCCTCTCCCAGACAGCGAGATCCGCCAGAATATTTATCCCTCCTACAAACTTTAACCACTGCCCAACCAGCCCCCTCTCTTTTTCCCTCTCTATGTTCCCCTACATTTTCCTGTTTTACCACTACCTTCCACGTACATCACACTCGTCCTCACTTTTTGTCTTTCTCAGTATCTGTATTCCCATTATACGCTTCATTTTCTATCTGTCGTATGCATAGTTCCCCACTTAACAGACCCCTATCTCTTTACCAACATCCCTCAATTTCTGTAGACCATATTCTCTCCTTCCACAATACTTCTAACCTTGTGCAAGGACTTCAGTTGTTAAGTGAAAATGCAATGGTGAGTGATTTTTCATGGAAGAAAATCACCACACTGCATTCGTGTTTTTTAAATTGTATATATTTTAGTCCTTTTACGAACCAGTCAATAACGTTTTTAATTTAAAGCGACATTCTCAAATTCTTTTTCTTTCAGCTTTATTATATCATTCAGAGTGCTTGTGGCTGAACAACCAAGTATTGTACCACTGACAGTGCACACCCAGCCCATATGGGCGGGAGAATTAAGCAACAATAAAAAAAAGCGGACCTTTCATATATACTCAGGTGTTTCTTGTGAAAAGGTTCCGAACGTGATTATAGCCGCGGGACTGGAATCAACAGACTTTTAACGCGGAATGGTAGATGGAGCTAGACAAATGGGACATTCCATGTCGGAAAGCGTTAGAGGATTAGTTATTCAGTGAGCCATAGTGTCAACAGTGTGTCGAGGATACCGAATTTCACACTAAGCCTCTCACCACGGACAATTAGTAGCCGATGGCCTTCACTTAATGACCGAGAGCACTAGTATTACGGTATATTGATATCTTTTACTTTTGGACCATCTAAGTGCAACTGAATGGAAAAATTTTCGTGCCATACGCGTTTCAACTATATTCTGTGCACGGCATCTTCAGTGGCCTCGAATATGTACAGATTTTTCTATTTAGTTTACATTTTGGGGCATTTTATCTATGGTTGTAAACGATTCTGATGGTTCGTTCCTCTATGACGTAGTAATATCTTAAATTCTACTTACCGGTTGCGTGAACGATTTTCTACTTAATTGTTTTTGTTCCATTTTTGGCGCTGATCCTCATCTTATAATTGCCATTTGGAGTTTTGCTTTTCCACATTTCACAGTACTTGTTCTGATGCAATATTCTGGTTTGTGTTGCCTACTATCAGATGATATTGTCATCAAAGATGCAATGTTATTGCCAACATTCAAACGTAAGTTTTGAGATATCTGTGATCTGTTTGTGTATGCATGTCTGTCTGTATGTGTATCCCTTCGTTTTCTGGTCACCCATACACATACATACACACACACACACACACACACATTCAATGAAATTGTATGAATCACATTATTTGAAGTTAACGGTGGGCATTCGTTTCGAGTTATGGCTACGACATTCTCTATTAAAAAATTTAGATGCATAAAGATATCGTATTTAGTATTGCTAATTTCATTTCCTCCGCAGGGAAGTAAGACATTGAGCAATGTTCAGCACATTCTTAGATGTAGCGGTTTACTGCGTGATGGAAATTGTTGCTGATCACCGGTGCATACAATTTTATATTTTGTCGTATGTGTTGGTGCTGCAGTTCACTGATATGGTTGTGACGGTTTTTGCTTGAGGAAAAGAATTTTTATCAGAAGTATTTTACATGTTTGATAAAACTAGAAAGATACCATTGTGCAAATACTGAAATGTACGAATTAAGCAGCAGAGAGAGTACACGTGTCTACAATATATTAATAACATTCCTTCCCATAAGAAGAACAAGGAGAAGACGCTAACGATGACATGTGTCAAAAGACAAGTTACTTTCACTTTGCTAGTGCAGCTGCAAAAAGAACAAAATAGAGTAAAGAACAATTTGAACTTGTATGGAGGCTAACATTCCTCTGGAAAAAGTTGGTCATCCGAAGCTGAGAGAGTGGACGAACAAATACGTACGTGGTTTGTGTAATATTACACATTTTAAAGGGGAGGATATATGAGTTTAACTTACATTCGTGCCGGCTAGATTGCGGGGCTTCTTAGCAGCAACTTTCCTAGTGCTATTAAAAATAGACAGAGGTGCTTTTATGTGACGAAATGTCGCTGAGAGGGAAGATAATTCGTTCATGCTTACGTAGGAATCGCCATCCGGCCCCAAGCCGTTCTTGCTTTTATGGCCAAAATGAGACAGAGACCTAGTGAATCACAAAACTCGGACTTTCCTGTGCTGCCAACAGTCGCGCGGCAAGAATTTTAAAACATAGAAGCAGCCGAGACGACGCGCGACCTTCGCGCGGTTGCTAAGATGGCAATCAGAAAATCCGAGCCCGACTCGCCCTCACGTAAATAGTGGGTTGCCGCCTTCGATACATCATCCAAAAACATCACGCCATAAACATTATAAAATCTTGAAGCGCAACAGTTTATTTACGTTGATTGGGTCACTCTACAGTATTTCTAAATTTTAAAATTATTGCACCGTGACAGTTGGCAGCACAGGGAAGTCAGAACTTTGCTGATTCATAAAGTCTCAGTCTCATTCTTGCTATAAAAGTACGAATAGTTTTCGGGGCGGTGTGGTGGGTTGTAGGCAAGCGTGAAGGATTTGTCTTCCCTCCCAGCTATATTTCGTTACATGAAATCAACTGTTTGTCCATTTTTAAAAACAGTAGGGAAATTTCTGTTCCGGGACAACAAATCGAACCAATACCCATATTTTTCGTAATATCAGTTATTGCATTTACATGGGAATTGGAATGGAATTGAACACATTTTGGATACTCAGTATGTTAGTTATTATTCTGATATTAGGCATGGAAAAATACGAGGACTAGTTAGCTGAACCCACTGATCACAAATACAATCACAGGTGCAATACATGTGGCACAAATGACGACCGAACTTCTGCAGGAGCGTTTTCAAATAGAGTTCAGTACACTGTGGAAAATTAGTTGCTGTGTGGTTACATTCTTTTTCTCGTTCGAAGATATTTAGACCTAGGTAATGCATGCTGGATCCCGCATTTATTTCAAAGACAAGAGAATTAGTAATATATTTCCTTAAACGGTGTTATATATATTATACTAATATCAGATCTACTGACATTTTTAAGGTACGGAGAGTAGCTCTCTGCTGGAAGGTTCTGTGTTCGAATCATCAAAGAGCAGGAGGGGGATAGAATAAAAGAAGCTTCGAAAAATGAGAAACGATGGACAGAAAAGGGCAGTATCTGTTCATGATTCTAATAAAAGTACTTAATTGTAGCGACAGTAGAGTTGAGAAGTTACTTGTAGGAAGAATAAAAGTTATTGCAAATGCGAACGCTGTAGAATGTTCACAAGCAGTTACGAGTCTAATTCAGAAACTTGAAATTCAGTACCGTAATCTAGTGTCTGAAACTTCGTATTCAGCCCGTTATGTGGCAAGTGTGTAAATGCAATTAGGGTTTCAGTTTCAGAAAGGTTGGTATACAAGCAATGTTGAGATCATAGATTAAATCTGATGGGCATTGTGAGGGAGGTGTAATTCGGTGATATTAACCATTGTATTGTGCTGAAAAAACGCATCTTCCTTAACACCCGAAAGAGAAAGTATGCATAAATGCCATTATTAAATTAGAAATATGAAAACGAATCCACAAAATCTAAACGTTTTCCTGTTCCTTGTTATTTAACAGTGTCAAGTTTCTTGGAGAATATCTCAGTGATATAGCAGAATTCGTTGAAATAGTTGAAGATGAAAGTCTTGTTGTGAACTGTTTTGAATCCTTGACCTCTAATTAATTAAAAAGAAAAATCCAGTGCCAGGCTACTTTCCTTGCTGAGCATTCCTCAAAATGTTACAACTTACTGCTGAGATTAGAGTGCTCAAAGATACCAATCATTCATGTTCTACAATCTAATCTTAGAGACCTTTCAAAGAGCTTTAAATTACTAGAGGATGCATTTTTTTTCGAGACAACCTCGGATATGCTGAGGCAACATCCTTGTTCCAATCAGTAGGTAGAGCAAGCCTGATAAAGTTTAACTACTTTATGGAGTGTGACACAGGAAATTACCATTTTTTTTCTATCCGTAAATGCAAGAAACATAATGAAAGTTTATTTAGACAGTGTCGAAATCTCTCAGATACTGAAGAAAATTCTAATTTTACAGTAACTTTCAACATCAGAATGTCCTGAACAATACACAATGTTTAAGGATATTTGGTAGTACTTGTAAAGAAGGTAAGGATGTTGATATGATTGCTACTCTTCTTTCCCTGAAATCAAAGTATGGGCATTTTGTGAATGTTGCGGTCAAGGCTTTGCGAATCAAAGTTAGTAATATTGATAGTGAGAAGTCATTTTGCAAAATTTTGCAATATAACGTCTGACAGTAGAATATTTCTGACTCCCAGTAATATGGATGTTTTGGTGTGCCTGACATTCTCACACCGATTTGTAGAGTATGTACAGAGGGTAGGTCCTACTTTCTAAAGTGGCAGTATCAAACTTTTTCCAAACATTCATGCTTTGATGCATGTGTTTTCATCGGATGTATATTTTCATGCTTTAAGAATTAAAGTAAAAATAAAAGATGTTTCACTGCAAATACGTTATCAATGATTTTTCCTTTAGATTTTATTGTTGAAAGGTGGAAACAAAATTTAGCAGAAGTATAGACGAAATGATATAAACTAGCAAGAAAATAACGAAAGAGCTTTCCAAAAATGACGGAATCACGCAAAAATTTTCACCACAGGCAGGTCCCTCTAGTGCTGAAATAAAATGTACAATGACAGTAGCAAGAAAAGCGTCACAAAGAATAAGAAATTTGTTAATATCGAACATAAATTTAAATGTTTTGTATTTCTCTGTACTGTTGCACTGTGAGAGTGAAACGTGGACGATAGACAAATCAGACTGGAAAGGAATGGAATACTTTGAAATGAGGTGGCATAGAAGAACGCTGAGGATTAGAGGAGTAAACTCAATAACTAAAGAGGAGGTAGATGCTACATTAAATTGTGGAGAAAAGAAATTGATGGGACAACCTGACTAAAACAAGGAATCAGTTGACAGGCCACTTTTTGAGGCATCAACTGATCGTCAGTTTGGTAACTGGAGTAAGTGTGGAGCGAATTAACTTTAGAAGGATAGCCAAGTATGATTATCGTCATTAGATTCAACTGATTTTATGTTGCTCTGTCCATGGAAACATGAAGAGGCTTGCGCTTCAGATACCTTCTCTCAATACATCTCCGCAACTCCACCAAAGCTCTTTTTCAGTTTTTGTCCGCTTTCTCATAACTGTATTTAAGTAGATGCTATTTTCTCATTGTGCATATCACACACATTACGTGAAACATGTATGTATAAAACTGGCACACATTACATGTAGATATGCCAGATGACATAAATAACATTATTGTAAGCCAATTATGATCAAACAGTAATGAGACATGCACAGAAATGTCGCGTCTGCGACTGATCAGTTCGGATAATGTTGTTCAACGTCAGTGCTGCGACTAGCTACTGAAGTCTGTGGATGACAGAGATTTTGATGCTGAAATTTCACAGCGAGGTGGCGCAGTGATTAGCACATTCAACTCGCATTCGGGAGAACGATGGTTCAAACCCTCCTCCCGCCATCCTGATTGAAGTTTCCTGTGATTTCCATAAATCTCTTCAGGGAAATGACGGGATGGTTCCTCTGAAAGAGCACAGCCTACTTCCTTCCCCATCCTGCACTAATCTTATGGAGCGCTGACCTCGCTGTTTGATAACTTCCCACCAATCAACCAACCAACCGGAAATTTCATTTTTTTTTCACATGAATCGTAACTACATTTAGTGGGTATGACGACAGAGTTTTTGACAGTATCAGCTAGCGCAGAAATGACATATGGCAAGTGTCCGCCTGAACTTATTCATGTTAATATAACACAGTCAATGTTTGTATAATTTATGTTAAATTCTGTCTTGAAAACTACAGATGTGGTTTTTGTTGTTTCTTATGTTTCATAAGCGGCGCAGCAGCTAAGCGGTAGCTGAAGGAATCATTCATCTGGGCTGGAATGTTGATTTCATCGGACGCAGACGTCAGAGCGTCGACGGCAGTGCGCAGGAAGAAGATGCCGGAAGCTGCCCTTAGATGCTATGGCCTCTGTTTTAAAAAATTAAATTGTGTTTCATGAACGAAAATGTAATGCTGTAACTCCAGTCTATAGTTCGATGTTAGTTTTACTGAAAGGCCACGCTGAAATACAAGGGTCGTCCACAAAGTAAGTTCCGTTTCTATTTCTATCCGTGGCAGCGCTACGATCACAGTTCCGAGCATGGGTGGCAATTACTCTGACTCAAGAAGAAGACATGCACGCCGTTTTCAGATCGCTCCTGCCTACGGATACTTTGTAGTGCTTCTTTATATTTTCAGTCGTAATTTAAAATGCCGCCGCGTGTGATATGAGACCTGTGATCGTTTTCTAACTGCAAAGAAAGTTAAACCAAACGAAATTCATCGGCAAATCTGCGAGGTTTACGGACAAAATGCTATGAGTGATTCAGTGGTTAGAATATTGGTTAGACTGTTCAATGAAAGATGTGATCAAGTACACGATGAAGAACGAAGTGGGCACCCGACTGTGGTTACTGATAAACTGGTTCACTAGATTGAAGAAAAGATTAAGCACAACCGTAAGTTTACTTATGTCAAAGCGGTAGGTGGATCAAATCAAAATGTCCAGACACTCTGTGACCAAAATGGTACTGAAACAGAGGATGACAGACTGAACGCCGAAATACTAAATGTCTTTTTCCAAAGCTGTTTCACAGAGGAAGACTCCACTGTAGTTCAAAATGGTTCAAATGGCTCTGAGCACTATGGGACTCAACTGCTGTGGTCATAAGTCCCCTAGAACTTAGAACTACTTAAACCTAACTAACCTAAGGACATCACACACATCCATGCCCGAGGCAGGATTCGAACCTGCGAACGTAGCGGTCGTGCGGTTCCAGACTGTAGCGCCTTTGACCGCTCGGCCACTCCGGCCGGCCCACTGTAGTTCCTTCTCTAGACTGTCGCACAGATGACGAAGTGATAGATATCGAAATAGACGACAGAGGGATAGAGAATCAATTAAAATAGCTAAAAAGAAGAAAAAGGCCGCTGGGTCTGATGGGATACCACTTCGATTTTACGTAGAGTACGCGAAGGAACTTGCCCCCCTTCTTGCAGCGGTGTACCGTAGGTCTCTAGAAGAGCGTAGCGTTCCAAAGGATTGGAAAAGGGCACAGGTCATCCCCGTTTTCGAGAAGGGACGTCGAACAGATGTGCAGAACTATAGACCTATATCTCTAACGTCGATCAGTTGTAGAATTTTGGAACACGTATTATGTTCGAGTATAATAACTTTTCTGGAGACTAGAAATCTATTCTGTAGGAATCAGCATGGGTTTCGAAAAAGATGATCGTGTGAAATCCAGCTCGCGCTATTCGTCCACGAGACTCAGAACGCCATAGACACGGGTTCCCAGGTAGATGCCGTGTTTCTTGACTTCCGCAAGGCGTTCGATACAGTTCCCCACAGTCGTTTAATGAACAAAGTAAGAGCATATGGACTATCAGACCAATTGCGTGATTGGACTGAAGAGTTCCTAGATAACAGAACGCAGCATGTCATTCTCAATGGAGAGAAGTCTTCCGAAGTAAGAGTGATTTCAGGTGTGCCGCAGGGGATTGTCGTATGACTGTTGCTATTCACATTATACATAAATAAGCTTGTGGATGACATCGGAAGTTCACTGAGGCTTTTTGCGGATGATGCTGTGGTATATCGAGAGGTTGTAACAATGGGAAATTGTACTGAAATGCAGGAGGATCTGCAGCGAATTGACGCATGGTGCAGGGAATGGCAATTGAATCTCAATGTACACAAGATCCCATATCATTTAGCTACAATATAGCAGGTCAGCAACTGGAAGCAATTAATTCCATAAATTATCTGGGAGTACGCATTAGGAGTGATTTAAAATGGAATGGTCATATAAAGTTGATCGTCGGTAAAGCACATGGCAGACTGAGATTCATTGGAAGAATCCTAAGGAAATGCAATCCGAAAACAAAGGAAGTAGGTTACAGTACGCTTGTTCGCCCACTCCTTGAATACTGCTCAGCAGTGTGGGATCCGTACTAGACAGGGGTGATAGAAGAGATAGAGAAGATCCAACGGAGAGCAGCGCGCTTCGTTACAAGATCATTTAGTAATCGCGAAAGCGTTACGGAGATGATAGATAAACACCAGTGGAAGACTCTGCAGGAGAGACGCTCAGTAGCTCGGTACGGGCTTTTGTTGAAGTTTCGGGAACATACCTTCACCGAGGAGTCAAGCAGTATATTGCTCCCTCCTACGTATATCTCGCGAAGAGATCATGAGGATAAAATCAGAGAGATTAGAGCTCAGACAGAGGCATACCGACAATCCTTCTTTCCACGAACAATACGAGACTGGAATAGAAGGGAGAACCGATAGAGGTACTCAAGGTACCCTCCACCACACACTGTCAGGTGGCTTGCGGAGTATGGATGTAGATGTAGATGTACACTTAGTGCCCTTGCTATGGAAGTTCATCTCATCTTACACCTAAAATCTGTCCTTGGTGGTCAACACTTCAGTGATGACGATGAGCTGAAAGAACATGTTACCACATGGTTCACAGGTGGCAACCTCCTATGAAGAAGGCATACAAAAACTTGTGCCATGCTATGACAAGTGCCTACAAAACTTCGTAAGCTGTGTAGAAAAGTAGTTTAACAGTTGTAGATTTTTGTATAATAAATACTTTTATCTGTGTCTGTACACGTTTGTTTTATATAGCCAAATGGAACTTACTTTGTGGACGATTCTCGTATTTACGTATCAGTCATCTGTGTATGGCGTTACGATATAAAACGTTTAGTGTCTTCTAAAAAGAAAAATGTTAAAAAATAATTATTTGGGAAATTTATGACTCCAGTTTGTTTATACGCAGATGTGTGTAAAGATAGATCAAGAAGAGCGGTGATTTTTATTAAATGAAAATTTGTGTATCTTACGACGCTAAAACAAAGTGGTAGAGATGAGGCCCCTCCACGCCCGCACCATCGTGGTGACCAAACCAAAAGTTCCACTGTCACCTCCGTAAACATGTTAGTTATCTAGTAAGTGAATCACAGGATGCTGGGCTGTCATGTTATCCGTGCGTCTGGGTAAGACTACGCATTAACACGGTCCATCAGGTGATAGATAGTGGGCGAAACGCGAGTGAGGGTAGCGATTTGAAGAGCAGAGGGAAAAAAGTGCCAAGGCTTGTGCCGTGGAAAAGAACCTCTGCGACAGTGGGATGGGTAGTAAGAACAGTAGTGGCTTACTAGCTGCGATAGTTCATGCAAGGTTGGATTTGTTAGTATGGGTATCATGCATCATTACCGTGGCAAGCGATGGCGATTTATCCCAGTTGCTGCAGCCGCCACATTCCTGGAACAATCAAGATCATTATACAGTAGTAGGAGATCGGCCATAGATCATCTCACTGTGTGGGGGATTTGTGGAGCTTGTCTGCATGCAGTGTACGGTACGGCTTCCCTGCGTGGTGCCAGTTATTCGGCAGTGTATTCCAGCTGGATATCCAGTATTGGCGTCTGATTAACAGGGACTCACGTGTACCGTTGTGTTTGCGTGTGCTTGGCCATAGATGTTAGGTCCTTACAAGTATGTCTTTTGGTCTTTTATGTTTCCATCTATGGTTGTGGTCGTAGTTCCCCAGATTCAGAATAAACGGGTTCTGCGAATGTCTGGAGTTTCTGTATAGTCTTGTGGTGAGTTTGTGGATTACCTCCGTGAGAGTCTCAAGTCGGCAAGTCGGTAACCCCGGTGAAGGTCCGCGATGCGTGAGTATCGTGGAGCATTGCTTATGATTTTGAGTACTTTGTTTTGTATGAGCTGCAGACGGCGCAGGCCTGTAGGCGCAGCGTATCCCCAGACAGGAGCTGCGTACGTCATCAGGGGTCGGATAAGTGTCATGCACATGGACCTCGACACCCTTCTGTTCAGTGTGCTACGCCTGTTGAGCATAGGGTAGAGCTGTCTGAGCCTCGCGCTAGCTCGGTTGGTCATGTGTTCTATGTGGTCCCCCCAGAGTAATTTCCGGTCCAGCCAGACACCGAGGTATTTGACTTTCTCGCGGAAACGTATTGGACGTGCATGTAGAGTTATTGGTCTGCAGTAGCGGTGTTTGCGCAGTTGCTTCGGTCTTCTAGTGAACGGAAGGGCTTCGCACTTGTCGACGTTTACTTTAACACGCCATTTCTCCAACCAAGGCTCAGCCACTCTGAGTGCAGTCTGTAGGCGTGACGTAATGTTTGATGGTTTCCAATCTTGCGCGAGGATTGCTGTGTCATCTGCGTAGATTGCCATCGTTGTGTTGTGTGTGGTTGGGAGATTGTATATGTAGAGTTTAAACAGTAGGGGCCCGAGGATGCTTCCCTGGGGTACTCCCGCGTGTATACCGTGTCGTGTTGATTGTTTTCCCTGCACGTCAGTGTTGAAACTCCTGTCTGTGAGGTATGAGTGTATTAAACGCAACAGCCCGTCGGGGAATCCCGCGTCGCTGAGTTTGCGAATGAGGCCATTGTGCCATAGACGGTCGAAAGCCTTTTCGATGTCCATGAACACCGCCCCTGTAGCTTTGCTTATGTTGAAGCCATGTGTTATATGTTCAACGACCCGTAAGAGTTGTGTTGCGGAGTGGTGATTCCTGAAGCCGAATTGCTCCGGTCTCAGGATGTCATTTGTTATGCAGTGCCTAGTGATGCGTTTGAGAATCACCTTCTCAACAATTTTACTGAGCGAGCTCAGAAGGCTGATGGCTCCGTAGTTTTGTGGGAGGCTGTGGTCTTTCCCCGGCATCCTGAACATCAGGACCTTGGCCGTCTTCCAAAAGGCGGGGGAGTGTTGGTGTTTTAGTATGGCATTCGTTATGTGTGTTAGGTACTCAGTTGCTTTATCCGTGAACTCCTGGAGGACATGGTTTTTAATGCCATCATGACCAGGGGCTTTCCTAGCATCGGAATGCATTATAGCCCAGGAGACTTCGGCTGTGCTAGCATGTCGAATGTCGTCGCGCGTTGGTTGGGCTAGAATGCGTGTAACCTCTTGGTCAGTAGCAAGTGTGAACACTGGATCTGATGGTACCACGTTCGGTGTGAATGACGCTGCGAGTGTGCGGGCCATTAGTTCTGCTTTCTCTTCCGCTGAGTATGCAGGTCCGTCAAGCGTTGGGGTGTATATTTTCTCCATGGTGAAGTGTCGGGCTAGTTGCCACACGCCAGGTCGTGCGGTGTCCAGCCCTTCGAGTTATTGGTTCCACTGTTGTGTTCTATGTGTTTGTATTTTATCGTGTATGATGCCCTGTAGCCTGTTAATGTGCCGTTTGAAGTACTGACGCCTGGTGCGCTGCCATTGTCTCCTGAGGCGATTCCTCATTGAGATTAGGCCCGGGATTTCCTGGGGCAGGGCCGCACTGTGTTGTTGTGAGGTGCGATCAGGTATGGTGCCTGCCATTGCGTCCTGGACGGCGTTAGTGAGGGTTTCTACTGCCTCGTCAGTTTGTGCTGTTTCATTAATTTCGTGTATGGGTGGGATGTGGCTATCGAGCGTTTCCTTGAACAATGTCCAATTCGCACGCCCGTATTCCAACATCTTGCGTTGATCGATGTGCTGCAGTGTTTCCTCAATGTATAGTATTACAGGTTGGTGGTTTGAGGGCAGATCGTTTTCAACGGCAACGTTGAGTGTCGATGTAATGCCCTTGATGAGGGCCATGTCTATCACGTCTGGCCTGTGTCCCCTCTGATAGGGAATGTGCGTCGGTTCAGTCGGCGCTAGTATAATGTAGTTTCTGCCTAGAGAATGTTCATACAATTTTTTTCCCGTTGGGATTTCGTATGCGTGAATTCCATTCTGGGTGTTTTGCGTTCAGATCTTCAGCGACTATTACTCGCGGTGAAATGTTAAGTAGTGTGCTGATATCGCGTGTTGAAATGCCTACAGGTCTGTTGTATACCGATATCAGTGTGGTGTAGGCTCCGTTGAACTTGACTCTGACGGCCGTAGCCTCGATTTTTTCCAGTTCAGGGAGCTCTATGCTTATGTGCTCAATTTCTTTGTGTATGACGATTGCAGTTCCACCTGCCACGGCGTCGCCCGGTTGGTCGGTACGATAGACGCAGTAGCTAGGAAAGTTTAATTGTTTGTGCGGTTTAAGCTTAGTCTCGCTCAGTAGCGCAACAAGGATTCCCTTGCGCTCCATGAACGCGGCTAATTCTGCCCTTTTGTTGTGGATCGAGTCTGCACTCCAGAACAGGATCTGTGATAGTGTGTGCGGGTTTGCGTTATGGGCCGGGTGTGGTATATTATTCATGTAAGAGTGTGAAAGAGTGTTGTGATGGCAGTGTGTATTACAGCCCAGTATTGCCCGGGTTCGGCGTTCGTTTAACCTCTGACTCACCGAGTTTACAAGAAGTCATATAAATTGTGAATTTAGGAAAGATCTTTAGAGCACAGTGATCTGATTGGGTACATCAGTAAAACATTATCAGTTTTATTATTCAAGGGGTGTCTAAATTGAACATAAACTACATGTCCTGTTTTTGAGAATATTAATAGGTTTACCAGAGATGATTGTGCTTACTCATCTTGGTATTAACAGTCATGCTTGGTTCGCAAAGTAAAGGATAAAGGATTAGAAGAAAATCTTTGGTTTCAGCTTACGTAATTAGGCCGAAAGATAATTTTTCTGAAGTACTTATACTATTCAGCTAGAGCGGAGTGAACATATCTAAATTATAATTTTACTACTCTTCTGATACATAGAAGTGTGATTAGAAGCTAACTCTGTTAAGAAGATAGTGGAACTTATTTAGACTACGAGGTATGTAAGATACGATCGGCCAGAATTTAATCTTCCGATCCCTAAAATACCTACAGAGAGATTTCCTCGTGACCCACCCTGAAATAGTAACATCTTAGTGGCGACCGTGACAAGACGGAAATTGCAGGCACTATTGAAAATATAAGAAGAAGTAATTGGTTAAGACCAAGACGAATAAAACGAGAAGATATGTCCTGATGAAAGAAGACACCCTGAAGAAAGGAGAGGCAAGTAAGAAGACGAAGCGAAAGTAGTTAACGAAAGCGCAGGAAAAAAAAACAGGAAGCCTTTAGGGGGCAGAGAGGATTTCTATATACATGTTTAGTTTCCAAGTCGAAGGTTCGAGAGCTACTGGCAGCGAGACGCAGAGCAACTTACAGCCGACTCAGAGAAACTCGCAGTCGACGCAGTACAACGAGGCAGCCGACTCACATCGCCGCCCAGAATCAATACTGATCGACAACCTCCCAGCAGTTCACCCCAGTGCAACCAAAAATAGATGCGGTGAGGCAGCTTAATAATTGAAACGAAGTTTAATGTTCTTTAAAAGGTATGAGTGACTGTGGTGGCACTGTTTCATGGGTTACTGACAGCAAATTGAATCATTAGAGTTGATAAACCTTGAGTTCTACGACTAGCTCTTTCTTTATTATCAAGAGTTAATTGTTGGATGTATACTAAATCTAATACAAGATATAGTTAATACAATAATTTACCATTGAAACTAGATCAACAATATCAGATGGCTCAAATGGCTCTGAGCACTTTGGGACTTAACTGCTGAGGTCATCAGTCCCCTAGAACTTAGAACTACTTAAACCAAACTAACCTAAGGACACACACATCCATGCCCGAGGTAGGATTTGAACCTGCGACCGTAGCGGTCGCGCGGTTCCAGACTGTAGCGGTTAGAACCGCTCGGCCATGCTGGACTTCATAGAACGACGCTCATGAGCGGAATTTGTTTGGGCCGACTCCTACTACACGTTGGAAACAAAAAATTGCAAACATCTGACGAAATACCAGAGAAATGAGCCTGACGTGTCCTAGGAGAGAGACCCTGCATATATGTATAATCCTTTTTTCTGATCAAGGTAAACGTTTTCAAACTTATCACTGCTAGTCGTAACTTAAATTCTCTTTAATATTATTAGCTGCTAATGCTACCTGGATATCAGTCTCAAAAAATATCTCTTACTGTGTTTTATTTAGAAATCTATATTTCTTTCAGTGGAATATTATACTTTTCTCTTTCTTTTTATTTTGACCCTTTATTTCCAAACAGATTCGGGGTTCGTAATTTTTATCTTGGACATATAAATAAATTAGTAGGGACTTTTCTCTTTTTTAAAAAATTTCTGCAGGAAACGTGTTTTATTTACCACAAACAAATACATATAGTACGTCGCCCTGCACGAGTGCCAACGTCTCCCCAAATACTAATACTGCGGTATCATATTTGAAAAAGAAATAAAAGCATAAGAGAAATACGTGCCACCGCCACGTTCACTCTGAATTAAGATCATTAATCTTGTTCTTCTGGCGTTTGTGTCTACCCCTCTATTCTTTCCCCAGATAATCATTAAATGCACACTCGCCGTCCGTTGAGCTACATATATATAACGAATTAAAAACATTCCAGAACTATTTATCTAGGATTTACCCACTATAAGAGGGTTGTAACTTAAATAGTGGCAACTATTTATTCACAACCGATTCAAAAGAGTTACATGTTCTGCACCTGTTACTGTCCTTCAAAGTAGTCGCCAGTGTTGTGTAGAACACGTTGCCAGCGATGTGGAAGGCGTAGTATACCGCTGGCAGAGCCTGTTCTGTTGATGATGCGAATGGAGCGGTCTAAAGTTATGATGTTCTCGTATACGACTGTGATGGTGTTATCCTAATGCATTACGTTCCTCCACGGCAGACCGTCAATGCACAGTATTGCTGTTCGTTTTTGGAGCAACACCTGCGACCAGCTTTGCGAAAGAAGCGGGGTCACTTTCTGCGAAACCCACCCACCGTTTTGCACGATAACACACGGGCGCATACACCGCTCGGTGTGGCTGCTCTGTTCCCTCGAAGGGACTGGGAAGTACTGTACCATCCACCATACTCCAATGACTTAAGTCCTTGTGACTTTGATTTTATTTCGAAGGTGAAGGAACCACATCGTGGAATTCGCTTCAGAACTGTTCCGGAGATTCGACAGGCAGTAGACCGCATCCCGTGACACCAATGACTTAAGTCCTTGTGACTTTGATTTTATTTCGAAGGTGAAGGAACCACATCGTGGAATTCGCTTCAGAACTGTTTCGGAGATTCGACAGGCAGTAGACCGCATCCCGTGACACCAACGACTTAAGTCCTTGTGACTTTGATTTTATTTCGAAGGTGAAGGAACCACATCGTGGAATTCGCTTCAGAACTGTTCCGGAGATTCGACAGGCAGTAGACCGCATCCCGTGGCACCAATGACTTAAGTCCTTGTGACTTTTATTTTATTTCGAAGGTGAAGGAACCACATCGTGGAATTCGCTTCAGAACTGTTCCGGAGAATCAACAGGCAGTAGACCGCATCCATGACACCTATCGGATGAGGATGACATGGCGTTCGGTACCGCTGGGTTTTACGAAACCTGTTCCGAAGGAGTTTTGTTTTTAATAATAGAATGACTAGTCCTAGTGGTAATTCAGTCTACACGTTGAAAGGTCCAGAATAGTACCACTCCGAATCTACCATGTTCAGAGCGATGTGTACTTACGGAAAACTGTCCGTATTAGGCTCTGATCAAACTTGGACTGCCATTACAACCATGTTAAACCACTATGAAAGCATTAACCCGAAAAAATGCATAGTGACAGCTCAGTTCTGGTTTAATTCTTGATTTCTGCCGTCGCGATGTGGAATCGCGGCCACATGCTGCTTGTACATCATCTTTGCCGCACTAAACCATGTTCGGCGGGAATCCTTACCAGAAACGGTAGCTTCTCAATTTATTACTAGCGAATCTTCCAGTCCTTCTCAGTTGCTACATAGGTATGGCAGTTAGATGTTGTTGTTGTTGTCTTCAGTCCGAGAACTAATTTAATGCAGCTATCCATGCTGCTCTACCTTGCTCTATCCTATGAAGCCTCTTCATCTCCGAGTAACTATTGCAAGCTACGCCCTTCTGAATCCGCTTAGTGTATTCATCTCTTGGTTGCCTCAACGATTTTTACCGCATGAGCTTCCCTCCAGTACTAAATTGGTGATCCCTTTATGCCTCAGAATGTGTCCTACTAATCGATCCCTTCTTCTAGTCAAGTTGTGCCACAAATTCCTCTTCTCCCCAATTCAATTCAGTACCTCCTCATTAGTTTCGTGATCTAGCCATCTAATCTTCACCATTTATTTGTAGCACCACATTTCAAAAGCTGCTATTCTCTTCTTGCCTAAACTGTTTACCGTCTATGTTTCACATCCATAAATGGCTGTACTCCACACAAATACTTCCAGAAAAGACTTCCTGACACTTGAATCTATACCCTATCTTAACAAATTTTTCTTCTTCAGAAACGTTTTCCTTACCATCGCCAGTTTACATTTTACATCCTCTCTGTTTCAACCGCAATCAGTTACTTAGCTGCCCAAAAAGTAAAACTCATCTACTACATTAAGTGTCCCATTTCCT
This sequence comes from Schistocerca serialis cubense, assembly GCF_023864345.2. Lineage (NCBI taxonomy): Eukaryota > Metazoa > Arthropoda > Insecta > Orthoptera > Acrididae > Schistocerca > Schistocerca serialis. The sequence goes on along the minus strand of NC_064641.1, from coordinate 237,841,490 downwards.
AATATAATTTCCTCATCATCATCTGATTTAATTCGACCAAATTCCACTATACTCGTTTTGCTTTTGTTGATGTTCATCTTACATCCTCCTCTCAATACACTGTCGATTCCGTTAACTGCTCTTCCAAGTCCTTTGCTGTCTCTGACAGAATTAGACCATCATCAGCAACCTCGAAGTTTTTATTTCTTCTTATTCTCACTTCAAATTTTTCCCTTTACTGCTTGTTCAAAATACAGAATAACATCTGGGATAGACCACAATCTTGTCTCAGTCCCTTCTCAACCACTGTTTCCTTTTTATGCCCTTCGACTCTTATAGTTGCCATCTGGTTACCTGTACAGATTGTAAACAGCCTTCTTCCACTCGCTGTATTTTACCGCCGCCACCTTCAGAATTTGAAAGAGAGTATACTAATCAACATGTTAAAAGCTTTCTCCGAGTCTACAAACACTGCAAACGTTGGTTTGTCTTTCCTTAACACATCGTAGGGTCAGTTTTGCATAGCGTGTCCTGCTTTTCTCCGGAATCCAAACTGATCTTCCGGGAAGTAGGCTTCCACCATTTCCATTCTTCTTCTGTACGGATATCGTGTTAGTATATTGCAACTGTAGCCTATTAAACTTATAGTTGGATAATTTTCACTCATGACAGCACCTGCTATATTTGGAATTGGAATTATTATATCCTTTTTGAAGTCTGAGGGTAATGCACCTGTCTCATAAATCTTCCTCCCACATGGAAGAGTTTTGTCATGGTTGGCTCTCCCAAGGCTATTAGTAGTTCAGATGGAATGCTGCCTACTCCCGGGGCCATTTTTTCGACTTAGGTCTTTCAGTGCTCTGTCAAATTCTTCACGCAGTATCATATCTCTCATCTCATCTTCATCTACGTCTTCTTCCATTTCCATAATAGTAACCTCAAGTACGTCTCCCTCGTGTAGACGCTCTACATCTACGTCTACATGGATTCTCTGCAAATCACTTTTAAGTGCCTGGTAGATGGTTCATCGAACCACCTTCACAATTCTCTGTTATACCAATCTCGTATAGCGCGCGGAGAGAACGAGCACCTTTATCTTTCCGTACGAGCTCTGATTTCCCATATTTTATCGTGGTGATCGTTTCTCCCTATGTAGGGCGGTGTCAACAAAATATTTTCGCATTCGGAGAAAAAAGTTGGTGATTGGAATTTAGTGAGAAGATTCCATCGCAGCGAAAAACGCCTTTTTTTGTAATGATGTCCATCCCAAATCCTGTATCATTTCAGTGACACTCTCTCCCTTATTTCGCGATAATACAAAACGTGCTACCCTTATTTGAACTTTTTCGATGTACTCCGTCAGTCATTTCTGGCAAGCATCCCACATCGCGCAGCAGTATTCTAAAAGTGGACGGACAAGCGTAGTGTAGGCAGTCCCCTTAGTACATCTGTTACATTTTCTAAGTGTCCTGCCAATAAAACGCAGTGTTCGGTTAGCCTTCCCCACATCATTTTCTATGTGTTCCTCCAAATTTACGTTGTTCGTAATTGAAATACATAGGTATTTAGTTGAATTTACGGCTTTTAGACTAGACTGATTTATCGTGTAACTGAAGTTTAACGTATTCCTTTCAGCACTCATGTGAATGACCTCACACTTTTCATTATTTAGGGTCAATTGCCTATTTTCGCACCATTCACAAATCTTTTCTAAATCGTTTTGCAGTTTGTTTTGATCTTCTGCATCACCAGCAAACAACATAAGATGGCTACTCAGATCGTCTCCCAAATCGTTTATATAGATAAGGAACAGCAAGGGCCTATAACACTACCTTGGGGAACGCCAGAAATCACTTCTGTTTCACTCGCTGACTTCCTGTCAATTACTACGAACTGTGACCTCTCTAACAGGAAGTAACAGATCCAGTCACATAACTGAGACGATATTCCATAAGCACAAAATTTCACTACAAGCCGCTTGTGTGGTACAGTGTCAAAAGCCTTCCGGCAATCCAGAAACACGGAATCGACCTGGAATTCCTTGTCAATAGCACTCAACACTTCTTGTGAATAAAGAGCTAGTTATGTTTCACGAGCCGGCCGCGGTGGCCGTGCGGTTCTAGCGCTGCAGTCCGGAACCGCGGGGCTGCTACGGTCGCAGGTTCGAATCCTGCCTCGGGCATGGATGTGTGTGATGTCCTTAGGTTAGTTAGGTTTAAGTAGTTCTAAGTTCTAGGGGACTGATGACCATAGCTGTTAAGTCGCATAGTGCTCAGAACCATTTTTTTATGTTTCACGAGAACGATGTTTCCTAAACCCATGTTGACTAAGAGTCATTAAACTGTTCTCTTCGAGGTAATTCATAATGTTCGAACACAATGTATGTTCCAGAGTCCTGCTGCATATCGACATTAATGATATGGGCGTGTAATTTAGTGGATTACTCCTACTACCTTTCTTGAATATTGGTGTGACCTGTGCAGCTTTCCAGTCTTTGGATACGGATCTTTCGTCGAGCGAACGGTTGTATACGATTGTCAAGTGCGGAGCTAATGCATCAGCACACATGAAAGGAACCTAATTAGTACACAGCCTTGACCAGAAGACTTGCTTTTATTAAGTGATTTAAGTTGCTTCACTACTCCGAGGATATCTACTTCTACGATACTCATGTTGACAGTTGTTCATGATTCGAATTCTGTTTACGTCGTCTTCTTTCGTGAAGACATTTCGGAAGGTTGTGTTGAGTAAGTCTGGTTTGGCAGCACTGTCTTCGATAGTATCTCCATTGCTTTCGCGCAGAGAAGGCATTGATTGTTTCTTGCCGCTAACATACTTCATATACGACCAGAATCTCTTTAGATTTTATGACAGGTTTCGAGACAAAGTTTCGTTGTGGAAACTGTTATAAGCATATCGCATTGAAGTTCGCCCTAAATTTCGAGATTTTGTAATAGATCGCCAATTTTGGAGATTTTGCGTCTGTCTAAATTTGGCATGTTTCTTTCATTGTTTCTGCAACAGTGTTCTGAATCGTTTAGTGTACCAAGGAGGATCAGCTCCGTCGTTTGTTAATTTATTTCGTATAAATTTTTCAATTGCTGCCGATATTGCTCCTTTGAAATTAAGCCACATCTAGTCTACACATATATTATTAACTTGGAAGGAATGGAGATTGTCTCTCACGGAGGTATCAAGTGAATTTTTATCTGCTTTTATGAACAGGTATATGTTCCGTTTATTTTTGGAAGACCTGTGGGTTACAATATTCAGTCTCGCTACGACAACCCTGTGTTCGCCAATCCCTGTATCCGTTTTCATGCTCTTTATTAACTCAGAATTATTTGTTGCTAAGAGGTCAAGTGTTTTCACAACAGTTTAGTATTCGCGTGGGCTCATGAACTAACTGCTCGAAATAATTTTCAACGAATGCATTTAGCGTAATTTCGGATGTTTTATGCGTACCTCTGGAATTAAACATCTATTATCGCCAACATATCGAGAACAAATTGCAGTCACCACCAACTATAATTGTATGAGTCGTGTACGTTTTTGAAATGAAACTCAACTTTTCTTTGAACCTTTCAGCAACTGTATCATCTAAATTGGGAGGTCGGTAAAAGGATCCAGTTATTATTTTATTCCGGTTGCCAACAATGACCTCTGCCCATATTAACTCGCAGGAACTATCTACTTCAATTTCGCGACAAGATAAATTACTTATAACGGGAAAAAACACGCCATTGCCAACCGTGTTTAGCCAATCGTTTCGGAACACCGTTAGGTTCTTCGCAAAAATTTCGGCTGAGCTTATCTCCGGCTTTATCCAGCTTTCAGTGCCTATAACGATTTCAGCATCAGTGTTTTCTATTAGCGATTGCAGCTCTGGTACTTTCCCAACACAGCTACGACAATTTAAAAATGTTGTACCGATGATTCCTGTATCTACGTTCTTCCTGTGTTCAGCCTGCACCCTTTGTGACTGAAGCCCTTCTTGTGTTTTTCCGAGATCCTCTAACCTAAAAAAACAGTCCATCCCATGCCACACGGCCCCTGCCACCCGTGTAGCCGCCTCCTGCGTATAGTGGACACCTGACCTATTCAGAGGAACCTGAAACCGAACCACCCTTTGGCGCAAGTCGAGGAATCTGCAGCCTACACGGTCGCAGAACCGTCTGAGCCTCTGATTCAATCCCTTCACTCGGCTCTATACCAGAGGTCCGCAGTCGGTCCTGTCGACTATGCTGCAAATGGTCAGCTCTGCTTTCATCTTGCAAGCAAGACTGGGAGACTTTACCAATTCTGTTAGCCGCTCGAAACCAGAGAGAATCTCTTCTGATTCAAAGTGACACACATCTTTGGTAACGACGTTAGCAACCACCTGCAGTTGGCTGCACCCTGTGCTCTTCATGGTAACCGGGAGGACCCGTTCGACAACTGGAATGACCCCACCCATTAGGCACACTGAATGCATGTAGGTTTTCTTCCCCTTCTTGGCAGCCATGTCCCTAAGGTGCCGGATAACGCGCCTAACGTTGGAGCTCCCAACTACCAATTGCCCTGATCTTGCAGGCTGAGTGGTTTCTTCAGAAATAGGACAGGCGACAGCATCTGGCTCGGCGACAGTGTCAGCCACAGACAGCGCCTGGAACCTATTTGTCAGACAAATCGGGGAGGCCTCACGTGCGGCCGCCTGGGAAGTCTTTCGCCGCCTGCTACGGCCCGGGGCGACCTCCCACTCGACCACAGTTGAGGGGTCAACCTCAGTGCGAGCAGTAGCTGGGCTGGCCACCGCTGAGGACCGATCGGAGGACTTGGCCGTACTGGACGTCCGTTGGATCCCCAAGGCCGGCAGACAACAGCGGTGTCCATCCACTGCAGCCTCAAGCTGTATAACCGAAGCCATCACAGCCCGAAGCCGAAGTGTCACCAACTCACCTCGTATCCGCACACAACAATCGCAGTCCCTGTCCATACGGAAGACCGTGCAGAGAAACGGACCATCGGCACCTGATGCGCAACTGAACTGTAGACCCTGACGAAAACACAGGCACTGTGTCTAATAAATTAGATTAGTCGGTAGAGATTCAAAAACCTAACTACTGAAGCATTGAGGTGAAACTAAGTAATTGGCCCCTGATTAGGAACTTTTAATACGTTACAAAATCGGTTTACTTTCCGACGCAAACGAAACCGCGAAAACTGTGGCTATGAGACATTAAACAAACACGCAGAAAGTCAGGGAGCTAAACTATTAAAGTACACAGATGATATTATCAAATTCGCTCCTTGTTAGGAGCTCGTAAAAGTCACAAAATCGGTTACCTTCCTGTCGCTGCTTGTGTCTCGGCCGGCTGCTGCTTCCTGCTCTATATACTCCCTCCACCATTCTGCTTTCCCTTCTTTGCTTACGACTTGTCTTTCATCTGAACTCTTCACACAGGTGGTTCTCTTTCCTCCAAAGGTCTCGTTTATTTAGGCAGCATCTATCTTTCCCATTGTGATATACGATTCTAAATCTTTACATTTTCTTTTGGCCATTCCTGCTTAGCCATATCGCACTTCCTGCCAATCTCGTTTTTTAGACTTTCGTATTCCCTTCCGCCTGCTTCACTTACTGAATTTTTATACTTTATCCTTTCGTTGTTTAAATTCAACATCTTTTGTGTTACCCAAGGGTCTCCACTAACCCTTGTCTTTTTCCTACTTTAACCTCTGTTGCCTTCACTATTTCATCTCTCGAGGCTACCCATTCTTCTTCTTGTACATTATTAGTTTCCCCTGTTCTTGTCAATCATTCCCTAAAGTTCCCTGTGAAACTCTACCAACCTCTGGTTCTTTCAGTTTTCCAGGTCCCATCTCGTTAAATTCCTACCTTTCTGCAGTTTCTTCAGTTTTAATCTGCAGTTCATAACCAATAAATTATTGTCGAGTCCACATCTGTCCCTGGAAATGTCTTAAATTCACATTCCGGTACCGAAATCTATGTCTTACCATTATGCAGCCAATCTAAAACCTTCTGATGTCTCCAGGTCTCTTACCAAAATTTTATGAGACGGCTTCCTTCCCACTCAGTCGCTATTCACCTAATATTTTTCTTCTCTTCCTTTTCCTCCTGTCGAATTCCAGTCCCCTAAGACTATTAAATTTTCGCAGCCCTTAACAATCTTAATAGTTTCTTTTATTGCACCATACGCTACTGGCCATTATAATGGCTACACCACGAAGATGACGTGCTACAGATGCGAAATTTAACCGACAAGAAGAAGATGCTGTGATATGCAAATCATTAGCTTTTCAGAGCATTCACACAAGATTGGCGCCGGTGGCGACACCTACAACGTGCTGACATGAGGAAAGTTTACAACCGATTTCTCATACACAAACGACACTTGACCGGCGTTGCCTGGTGCAACGTTGTTGTGATGCCTCGTGTAAGGAGGAGGAATGCGTACCATCACTTTTCCGACTTTGGTAAAGGTCGGATTGTAGCCTTTCGCGATTGCGGTTTATCGTATCGCGACATTGCTGCCCGCGTTGGTCGAGATACATTGACTTTTAGCAGAATACGGAATCGGTGGGTTCAGGAGGGTAATACGGAACGACGTGCTGGGTCCCAATGGCCTCGTATCACTAGCAGTCGAGATGACAGGCATCTTATCCGCATGCCTGTAAAGGATCGTGCAGCCACGTCTCGATCACTGTGTCAGCAGATGAGGACGTTTGCAAGACGACAACCATCTACACGAACAGTTCGACGACGTTTGCAGCAGCATGGACTATCAGCTCAGAGACCATGGCTGCGGTTACCCTTGACGCTGCATCACAGACAGGAGCGCCTGCGATGGTGTACTCAACGACGAACCTGGGTGCACGAATTGCAAAACGTCATTTTTTCGGATGAATCCAGGTTCTGTTTACAGCATCATAATGGTCGCATCCGTGTTTGGAGACATCGTGGTGAATGCACATTGGAATCGTGTATTCGTCATCGCCATGCTGGCGTATCACCCGGCGTGATTGTGTGGGGTGCCATTGGTTACACGTCTCGGTTACCTCATGTTCGAATTGACGGCACTTTGAACAGTGGACGTTACATTTCAGATGTGTTACGACCCGTGGCTCTACCCTTCATTCGATCCCTGCGAAATCCTACATTTCAGCAGGATAATGCACGATCGCATGTTGCAGGTTCTGTACGGGTCTTTCTGGATACAGAAAATGTTCGGCTCCTGCCCTGGCCAGCACATTCTCCAGATCTCTCACCAGTTGAAAACGTCTGGTCAATGGTGGCCGAGCAACTGCCTCGTCACAATACACCAGTCACTACTCTTGATGAACTGTGGTATCGTGTTGAAGTTGCATGGGCAGCTGTACATGTACATGCATTCCAAGCACTGTTTGACTCAATGCCCAGGCGCATGGAGGCCGTTATTATGCCCATAGGTGGTTGTTCTGGGTACTGATTTCTCAGGATCTATGCACCCAAATTGAGTGAAAATGTAATAACATGTCAGTTATAGTATATTATATTTGTCCAATGAATACCCGTTTATCATCTGCATTTCTTCTTGGTGTTGCAATTTTAATGGCTAGTAGTGTACATTTCTTCAATCTCTTAATCATCTGTGGAGCTATCTGGTTTATAAACTTGTATTATTGTGGTGGCTGTGAGATTCGTGTCTGTCTTGGCTACAATAATGCGTTGTCTATGCTGAACATAGTAGCTTATTACGTTCCTAGTTTTGGATTCATTATTAAACTTATTCCTGCATTACCCCTATTTCGTTTTGTATTTATATCTCTGCCTTCACCTGACCTGAAAAACTGTTTCTCCTGCCAACGGACTTCACTAATTTAATTCCCACTACACCTTATTTTAAGCGATCCATTTCTAACTTTCTAGCCTACCTGCTCGATTAAGAGATCTGATATTCCACCCTCAGATGCTAAAATGCCTGTTCCGTTTCTCCTGATAACGACATCGTCCTGAGTAGTTCCTGCCTGGAGATCCGAATGGGGGATTATTTTACCACTAGAATACTGTAGCCAAGAGGATGTCAGCATTATTTAGACCTGCATGCGCTAGGAAAACATTAAGGCTGTAGTTTCCTCTTGCTTTCAGCCGTTCGCAATACCAGCGCAGTTAGGCCGTTTTGGTTGATATTATAAGGCCAGATCAGTCAATCTTCCAGGCTGTTGCCCCTGCAACTACTGAAAAGGCTATTTTTCCTCTTCAGGAATCACACATTTGTGTGGTCTTTCAACAGATACCTGACCGTTTTGGTATCTATCTGCATCACTGAGGCACGCTAGCCCCGCCCCTCCCCCTCCCCCCCCCCCCCACCCTGGCCGCTCCCTACCCACCAACGGAAAGCTGCATGGTTCCTGGGCGGGGTAGGGATGAATTAGATATACGTACTAATTTCTTCCTCCCTCCTACTTCTCTCCACCTCCTTCCCTCAGTCAATCTTCCCCCTACCCCTCTCTATGTCCATTTTCTCCAACCCCCCCCCCCCCTCAGTCCCTCTCTCTGTCCTTGAGCCTTACTGTTATTGCGAGCGAAACCTTGACTGGGCACTGAAGTCGCTTAAAATGAACCTCTGTTTATCGGAAACGGATAAAGATATGAAGAAAATTTTCAAGGTTGTTCGAGATAGGAACCTTACGAATACATAGTAAAAATTACAGTCATTTGCTGCACATTGCTGTCTTTGAATCTCCGACTAGATTCTGATATACAAAAAACACGCTTTTGGGGTGTTTCTCGATAATGTATGAAGATTTTTTTGAAAATGCTGATATGACACTTCTAGATAAATGCTTAGAGAATAAACTGCTAAAATTTGAGCCGTTTTCTGCTGTTACTTATTATTTAGATTTCGTCTCATACCGGATTTTACGTGTAGAAGTAGGGTAAATTTGAACCTCTGTACCTTGGAAATGGACAAAGATATTAAGAATATTTTCAGGGTTGTTAGAGATTTGGACGTTAGGGATCCATAAAAAAAAATTTCATTCCTTTTCTGTTCGTAGCCTTCTTGGAATCTTCCACTGGATGATGGCGAAAAAATTGTAAAAAAAAAAAAGAATCCTTTTTGGGATTTCCTAGGAACCACCCATGAACTACTGGTGCCTATATAACTACCATCAAGCCCACCGTAGCTGACATCAAACTCAAACAGGACCAACCGATTCTCGCCATTCGCCTAAGCGGGAGGAAATGTGTGACATTCACACTCTGACCGAGTAATATAGGGTAGTGGCACTAAGACGATCTTCCTATTGCTAGCGCAAGTGGTCCCTAGCTCAAAGGATATCCAAAACACTTGACTCTACCATTTTATTATCAACAGAACCCGATATATGAACCGTTTTTATGCGTGGCGTTTTGGTACATGTTAGGTAAGCACGCTGACGCAAGCACACTGATACACGGTGATTGAGCTGCCATACCACTGGGTTTCATGCAACTCACAACGGCTTTTAAAAACACACGCGAGATCTTTATATTCTTTCGCTCGCTAAGGACAAACTATTACGCCAACTGAAAATATGAACAAAACCATGTTGTAAGTAATTTAATGGCTTAACGGTTTGTACCGGGATACATTTTTGCTGGAGACCACGGTTTTCGAGTTATTCGGGGAAAACACGTTTGAAGATCCCCTTTGTACGTTTTTCTTCAATAATTCTAAAACTACTGCCTCTAGAAAAAACGGATCCCAGTACAGAATTTAAAATTTTTGTTTCATACAAAAGGGTTTTCTTCATTTCTTTCTGTAGGACTAACAGTTCGCATGTAACGAGTGAGAGAAAATTAAAAAATGTATCCTATATCCATCCGAACTTTTATTACAGTGTAGCGTAAAAGTTATAAGTAAGTTACTCAAGGACTTTTCGAGGTTTTTGCAAATAACGTTCCCCTGTATACAGCATATGTCCATTCTTATACCATATATAATAAAAGACAGACTACGTGGTCTATCCGTGGTGTAAGGATAGCGTCTTTGATTCATAATCAAAACATCTTCGATCCCGTGTTCGAATGCCGCCGCTGCTTGAATTTTGATTAATAATCTGCATAAGAAGTGGCTCTGAGCACTATGGGACTCAACTGCTGTGGTCATCAGTCCCATAGAACTTAGAACTACTTAAACCTAACTAACCTAAGGACATCACACACATCCATGCCCGAGGGAGGATTCGAACCTGCGACCGTAGCAGCAGCGCGGCTCCGGACTGGAGCGCCTAGAACCGCACGGCCACCGCGGCCGGCTGCGTAAGAAGTCACGCTCATTCTGCCAACTGCCTTATCAATGAGGGCGGAAGAGCGGACAGAGGTTCAGGACACACTCTTGTCCTAGTGGTGGGAAACTGCTCTTAAGGGCGGAAGAATCAGCAATGATCAGCGGCATGAGGATGCAGAAGGCAGGGGAAACCACTGCATTAAAGAAACGTAACGTGCATCCACAGGACATGTGGCCTGTAATTAAAGAAGTGCCATGATGATCTCTCCATTGTCAAAAGATTCCAGAATAGTCCCCCATTCGGATCTCCGGGAGGGGACTGCCAAGGGGGAGGTTACCATAGGAAAAAGATTGAATAATCAACGGAAGGATAACGTTCTACGAGTCGGGGCGTGGAATGTCTGAAGCTTGAACATGATAGGGAAACTAGAAAATCTAAAAAGGGAAATGCAAAGGATCAATCTAGACATAGTAAGGTTCATTGAAGTGAAGTGGAAAGAAGACAAGGATTTCTGGTCAAATGAGTATTGGGTAATATCAGCAGCAACAGAAAATTGTATAACAGGAGTTGGAATCGTTTGAATAAAAACGTAGGGAAGAGAGTGTGTTTCCGTGAACAGTTCAGTGACAGAATCAACACCTACAATGATAGTTGTCTGATGTGCTAGAAGATGACATAGGTGTCGATTTAGAAAGGATAGGGGATCCAGTATTAGGATCAGAATTTAAAAGAGTTTTGGAGGACTAAGGTCAAGTAAGGCAGAAGGGATAGATAACATCCCATCAGAATTTCTAAAATCATTGGGGTATGTGACAACAAAACGACTATTCACGTAGATGTGTAGAACGTATGAGTCTGGCGACATACCATCTGACTTTCGGAAAAGCATCATCCACACAATTCCGAAGACGGCAATTGCTGACAAGTGCGAGAATTATCGCACAGTCAGCTTAACAGCTCATGCATCCAAGTTGCTTACAAGAGGATGCGCTAGATGACGATCGGTTTCGCTTTAGGAAAAGCAAAGGCACGAGAGAGGCAATTATGACGTTGCGATTAGTAATGGAAGCAAGACTAAAGAAAAATCAAGACACGTTCATAGGATTTGTCGACCGAGAAAAGCGTTTAACAATGTAAAATGGTGCAAGATGTTCGGAATTCTGAAAAAAGTAGGGGTAATCTACAGGGAGAGACGTGTCATATACAATATGTGCAACAGCCAAGAGGAAATAATAAGAGTGGACGACCAAGAACGAAGTGCTCGTATTAAGAAGGGTGTAAGACAAGCATGTAGCTATTCGCCCCTACTGTTCAGTCTGTACATCGAGGAAGCAATGATGACAATAAAAGAAAGGTTCAGGAGTGGAATAAAAATTCAAGGTGAAAGGATATCAATGATACGATTCGTTGATAAGTGAAGAAGGATTACACGATCTGCTGATCGGAATAAACAGTCTAATGAGTACACAGTATGGATCGAGAGTAAATCGAAGGAAGACGAAGGTAATGAGAAGTAGTAGAAATGAGAACAGGGAGAAACTTAAATCAGATTGATGGTCACGAAGAAGATGAAGTTAAGGAATTCTGCTACCTAGACAGTAAAAATCCAATGACGGGCGGAGCAAGGAGGACACCAAAAGCAGGCTAGCTATGGCAAAAAGGCATTCCTGGCCAGGGGAAATCTACTAATATCAAATACCGGGCTTAGTTTGCGGAAAAAAGTTCTGAGAATATACATTTGGATTACAGCATTGTCTGGTAGTGAAACATGGACTGTGGGAAAACTGCAACAGAAGAGAATCGAAGCATTTGAGATGTGGTGCTACAGACGAATGTTGAAAATTAGGTCGACTGATAAGGTAAGGAATGATGTGGTTCTGCGCAGAATCGGAGAGGAAAGGGACATGTGGAAAACACTGCTAAGGAGAAGGGACAGGATGATAGGGCATCTGTTAAGACATCAGAGAATGACTTCCACGATACTAGAGGAGCTGTAGTGGGTAAAAACTATAGAGGAAGACAGAGGTTGGAATACATCCAGCAAATAACTGAAGGCGTTGGTTGCAAGTGGTACTCCGAGATGAAGAGGTTAGCACAGGAGAGGAATTCGTGGCTGGTCGCATCAAACCAGTCGGAAGACTAATGACCAAAAAAAACTTACGTCCGTTAAAACAATTATTAAGGTGTGGTGTAAAAATCCGAAATAATCCGTTCAAATTTTTTTCGTGGTGTTTGGTTCAAATGGTTCAAATGGCTCTGAGCAATATGGGACTTAACAGCTGAGGCCATCAGCCCCCTAAATTTAGAACTACTTAAACCTAACTAACCTAAGGACATCACACACATCCATGCCCGAGGCAAGATTCGAACCTGCGACCGTAGCAGCAGCGCGGTTCCGGACTGAAGCGCCTAGGACTCTACTCAGACGCCGCTGCTCTCAAGCGTTAAGTAAAGACCGTTGGGAACCGCATCGTCCATGGTTACAGGAAATCCCTGATTATTGGTATTCTCGGCACACCCTTGACACCATGGATCTCGGAGTATTGAATTCCCTTAAGATTTCAGAAATGGAATATCCCATGCTTATAACTCCAACTATCATACCGTGTTAAAAGCCTGTTAATTTCCGTCATGCAGCCATAATCACGTCGGGCACCTTTCCACATAAATCACCTGAGTAAAAATGACAGCTCCGCCAATGCACTGCCCTTTTATACTTTCTGTACGTGATACTTCCTATTCGATGACTTCTTTCAAATCAGTGCTGTTCAAAGACGTACAAAGACTGACGACTTCCTATACAATGTACAGAAATATAAAAGTGAGCACAAAACGCAGGAAAACAGCCGATCACAACAACTGAAAACAATAAGCTCATATTAATACTTGGGTGTGTTTATATTGATATGGAATGATCACATAGTCTCAGTCGTGCATGAATATGGTGGCAGACTTCAGTTTATTGCTAGAATACCGGAAACATTTGTTCAATCCACAAAGGATACTACGTGCGAAACGCTCGAGCTCTTGCTACAAAACTGGTCTAGAGCGTCGGCTCCAATTCAGGTAGATAAGCAGGGAATATTGGATGTATACAAAGGAAGGATGCACAAATGGTCAGACACTTTAGACTCATGGCAGGCCGTTGCAGCAATACTGAACAATCTGAATTGGCACTCTCTTAAAGATAGACGCTAATTTTCAGCGAAAAATTTCTTACAGATTTTGGAGAACCAATAGTAAGTGAAGAACGTTGGAAAACACGACAAACTGCTGGGAACAAGATCAGATTGCCTACAGCGCTCACAGAGGCAGACATTCTTCCCAAAATCCATTTGGGAAAGGGATGAATCACCTAACATGTGGTACAAGGCAAATTTCCCACTACCATGCGCATCAAAGTCGTTTGCAGAGTATTTATGTAGATACAGAAAATACACCGGACCAGAGCACAATGATTACACTATGTGATCAAAAGAACCCGAACATCTGGCTGAAAATGACGTACAAGTTCTTGGCGCCCTCCATCGGTAATGCTGGAAATTAATATGGTGTTGGCCCGCACTTAGCCTTGATGACAGCTTGCACTCTCGCAGGCATACGTTCAATTAGGTGGTGGAAGGTTTCTTGGGGAATGACAGCCCACAGAGTGCTGCACTCAGGAGAGTATCGATGTCGGTCAGTGAGACCTGGCACGAAGTCGGCGTTCCAAAACATCGCAAAAGTGTTCTATAGGACTCAGGTCAGGATTATGTGCAGGCCAGTCCATTACAGGGATTTTATTGTCGTGTAACCATTCCGCCACAGGCCGTGCATTATGAACGTGTTGAATGATGCAATCGCCATCTTCGAATTGCTCTTCAAGAGTGGGAAGCAAGAAGCTGCTTAAAACATCAATGTAGGCGTGTGTTGTGATAGTGCCACACAAAACAACAAGAGGTGCAAGCTCCCTCCATGAAAAACAGGACCACACCAAAACACCACCGCCCCCGAATTTTGCTGTTGGCACTACACACGCTGGTAGATGGCGTTCACTGGGAATTCGCCATACCCACACCCTTCCATCGGATCGCCATATGGTATACCGTGATTCGTCACTCCACACAACGTTTTTACACTGTTCAGTCGTCCAACGTTTACTCTGCCACTGGACTCGCATTCGGGAGGACGACGGTTCAATCCCGTCTCCGGCCATCCTGATTTAGGTTTTCCGTGATTTCCCTAAATCGTTTCAGGCAAATGCCGGGATGGCTCCTTTGAAAGGGTACAGCCGATTTCCTTCCCAATCCTTCCCTAACCCGAGCTTGCGCCCTGTCTCTAATGACCTCGTAGTCGACGGGACGTTAAACACTAACTACCACCACCACCTTTACTCTGCTTACACCAAGCGGGGAGTCGTTTGACATTTACCATCGTGATGTGTTGCTTATGAGCAGCCGCTTGACCTAGAAATCGAAGTTTTCTCACCCCCCGCCTAACTGTCATAGTACTGGCAGTGGATCCTGATGCAGTTTGGAATTCCTGTGTAATGGTCTGGGTAGATGTCTGCCTATTACATATTACGACCCTCTTCAACTGTCGGCGGTTTCTGTCAGTCAACAGACGAGGTCGGCCTGTACGCTTTTGTGCTTTACGTGTCCCTTCACGTTTCCACATCACTATCACATCACAAATAGAGGACCTAGGGATGTTTAGGAGTGTGGAAATCTCGCGTACAGATTTGTGACACAACTGACACCCAATCACCTGACCATGTTCGAAGTCCGTCAGTTCCGCGGAGCGCTTCATTCTCCTGTCTCACGATGTCTAATGACTACTGTGGTCGCTGATATGGAGACCTGACAGTAGGTGGCAGCACGATGCTCCAAATATAAAAGATGTAATTTTTTGTGGGTGTCCGGATACTTATTTCACAGTCAGTCTCGATTAACAGTTGTCAGACGCAACTATATGCATCTCTCCATCTCCACGTCTCGTTAAAATATACCTGTCACAGAATGACAAAGTCACTAACAGGTCAGTAGCCAAGGCAACAACCAGTCAGCTTTGTCACGCTTTTTTTCTGTTCGTCATTGTCATATACAGGGAGTGAACAAAAGTATGGAAACATAAAAAACATGACACATTACCATGCGTAAAACGCTTTAGGAGACCAGTTCGCACTGAAAATAGCTTCCCGTCGACTCCGAATCGATTAACACACGTGCTATATGATAGCGATTACGCACTGTTCCCCTCCAAAGCAGGCCATAAAAACTTAATAATGTTGAGATATTGTGACTGTGTGGCCAGGGGAAACACGACAGTTCAATCTTGTACTCACAAGACCAGTCCTGGACGGTACGAGCTATGTGAAAAGGAGCCCTGTCGCCTTGGAACACAGCATCACTGTTGGGGAACAAATATCGTGCCTTGGGGTGAACCTGATCAGTTAAAATGGTCACATACTCCTTAGCAATAATGCGACCTTGCAGAGTAGCCATGGGGCAAATGGAATACCACTACATCGCTGTCCGTATCATCACCGAACCCCCGCCACATATCGGTGTTGAGACGTAAACTCTGCCACAAGTTGAAAACAGTGTAATACAAGACTCATCTGGCCAAACGACTTTCTTCTATTGCCCCACAGTCCAGGATTTTTGGTTTCAACACCATTTTCCCTGTTATGGGTATCTGCATCACTGTTGAGTCCATCTGCAACTCAAGCTCATCCTGCAATTTCACGATTATGACGGTAAATTTTCTTCAGTAAGCGTCTCACTGTCAATCAAAACACACATCCGTCCGCGTTGAGCCCTGTATACGACACTAGTTTGAAAGAATTGGAGACATTCTCTTAAAAAGTAGTCAACCGAATTTTCAGTTGCTTTTATAAATAGATATATTTCGCGTTTAGTTTTGGTGAATTTCTCTGTTACTGTATTGAGCCTCGCTGCGACCGTGTTCACTAATCCTTGTATCCATCGTGATGCTCAGGATTATTTGTGGCTAAGAGGTCAAGTGTGTTTTCGTAACCATTTACAGTTTGAATGGTCTCGTGAACTAATTGTTCAAAATAATTTTAAAAAAGCATTTAGAACAATTACGGAAGTTGTTTTCTATCTACAATAGGGTCTGAAAACGTATTTTTGTCAACATGCGGAAGGTAAATTCAAGTCACTGCCAACTATAATTGTATGAGTAGGGTATCTGCTTGCGATGAGACTCGAGTTTTCTTTGAAATGTTCAGCAACTGTTTCATCTGACACCGGGTGTCGGTAAAAGGAGCCAGTTATTAATTTATTCCGGTTGTCTAATGTAACCTCTGTCCATACTAACCTCACAGGAGCTACCTGCTTCAATGTCGCTTGTCAGCTGGAACACACATTACATTATTTTTCCTTAAGTTGTGCTTCTTGTTTCTGTTGTTGTGGAGATCATTACAATTACGGCTTTTCCCTCCAAAACCTAGGATGCTTTCTCTGTGACCCTGTAAATACCAGAGTTAGACAATGTAGAACAACAACGTACGTTACAACCATAGCATTCTGTATTACTTCATTTCTTTATTTCTAACATTTTAAAACTGTACTTCGAATTTGGATGACATGTCAATCATAGATGTTCTTATCTCTGTTTATGAACGTACTTTCAGTCATGTTTTGAACATTGTACCGCTACACTTTATTAGCTAATGTTTCGTCGCAAGGGATATCGGATTTTAGAGGGTAAATTAATATGGAGTATGTCGTTCTTCTTTTCGAACATTCACATACCCATTTCTTCTTTCCCTGTTGTCTTTTGGGCATGCAGTTGTAGTAATTAAAGTAGTCACAAATGCAGTGATCGAAAAGAAATGATTAGCGTACATTCGCTTTCTCTTTACATCGTTCCTTTCTTGTGGCTCCCATGGCGATGGACTGTTTCTATCGCAATCAGTAAGCGTGAAAGGAAGCTACCGTACAGACAGAGGGATCTATATTTATACTTGGAAAAACTAATTACATACTGACATAATCGTCGGAATTGCTTTCGTTTCCCAAAAATTATAAATATTTCGACTACGGAAAAGAAGCTCTGTATTTCGCCAAGATGTCGAAGAAGAAGGTCCCTTGCCTGCTTGTTGAATCGAGTAAGATGTGTAGACGGCGGTTTGAAAGCGGACAGAAGTAGTACGAGGAAGGGCGTCCCTTACCTGAGGGATCGCTAGCTGGCGAAGGGGCAAGTGTGGCAAATGTCCGGCGTGGCAAATGTCCGGCATTCCTTCTGGTTACTGGTAATTGCGGACAGTTCTGAAGCGTGGTTGGCGGTATTCTCTTTTGATATAACGTCTCAGGGGTCAGAGCGACTGACGCTTGCTATTTTATAAGGGCTGCAGGCAGTTTCCTATAGAAAACCACAAGTCGGCTGTGCCATTATTTGAGACATTTCGGAAAAATGGTCACCAACCTCCAAGGGATATGAAGCACCTCAATTATCGTAGTCCGTTGGCGCTCGTCTCCGGAAAGATTCCTACTCAAAGTCCCGGCGGAGGCTGTGGTAGACTGCTCGACTGTTACGGTAGCACACGTTTGCTGTCACCGTCGGGAATTGACGAGAAGGAACGGTACTGGTACCTTGGTCGACGGAGTATGGTAGTGGGAGTCTAGACGAATTCGTTAGAAGGCAATAAACAGAGAAAGCTTTGTTTATCGGCAGCGATTGCACGAGTTCTAGCACAACGGAGCCGTCGCTCTCTGGGTGCGGGGTGAAAGAGAATTTTGTGGGAGTTGGTTTCTGGTCACCGCAGGAATCGGTCGCGTACCTTTCTGACCTTGCTGCAGAGTAATTTCACTCGCAGTTTCAATTGTTCGGCACCCGAAAAAAAAAAGCATGGTTTCTTTCGCGCTCGCGCCTCAATCGGTCTCCAAGGCGGAGCCCATCTTCATGCTGCGGAGTCGACCACGAATAGCAGCCGTCGTCAGCACGCCGTCTTGCGCCGTACTGTGGGTAACATATGCAGCTCCCGCCTGCAGGGTTTCCGTTTATTTTTCAGCCACCAAAAATTGGAATTGAGGTTTCTCAGCGGTTGCACGTGTAGAAACACTTACGAAAAAAATGGTTCAAATGGCTCTGAGCGCTATGGGACTTAACTTCTAAGGTCATCAGTCCCCTAGAACTTAGAACTACTTAAACCTAACTAACCTAAGGACATCACACACATCCATGCCCGAGGCAGGATTCGAACCTGCGACCGTAGCGGTCACGCGGTTCCAGACTGAAGCGCCTAGAACCGCAACGCCACACCGGCCGGCCAGAACCACTTACGAAATCATGGTACTGCATCCGATAACCAACCTCTTTATTGATATTTTATGTTTCACCTCTTCTCTTTGCTCCCCCTTCTCGTAACAGAGAGGTACAGTAGAGTCCATGCAGTGTTGTTTGTACTAGGTTCCCGCCAACACATCACGTGACGACTATTTACATTTCTGATGTACTTTAATAAACATGAGTGTTCCTTGTACAAATTCGTGATCAATTTTGCGTTCCATTTGAAGAAAATAAATTAACTGTAAATTTTTAGGATGTCATTCATCCATTTAAACAGTCACACTCACCAGAATCCTTTCCCATCATCATTCTTGAAGGGTCAATTCGATTAATTTAATGAGTAAATTATATGAGAGGGTAACCATCCCGCCTAGGATTTATACAAGGGACATTGCAAGATTGCGTTACACAACTTTTGCAGATTCAATATAAACCCACGTTGGCGTAATCTGCATAGCATCGTGATTTCGACCCCTAACTTGCGTATCAGTTAAGGGTCCCACAATAGCAAACACGCAGCTAATTTCCAACTCACAGGCTTGGCGAGCATCTGTATTTATCATCAAGCATTCGTTCATCACCATGTTTCCATTTTTTCCACCCTCTGTAGCTTTGACACCTCAGGGGCAGTTGCCGCACCCAGTTGTATGCGGCGCTAATAGCCGGTAACGTAACTAATGTTATTTGATTTCGATGTTTGTATTGTTCCTCTGTAAAACATGTTTATTTCATGCGACAGTAAACGAGTTGTAAAAGTGCTAAGCAAACCCGATACTGCACGTTAACGGGCAGCGAGTGAATGTATCCAGAAACGATGCGTCCAGCTGTTGCTGCCGCGGCAAAATTGCTAGCGCACCGACTACATAGGCCTATACTAAGCTCACCAGTCAATCATTTTATTAATTTTATCGAGGTGTAATAAGCTCAGACTTTGAGAGAAGTCAGTATCTTTCTTCGTTACAACGTTTCTTTGAACGTCCGAGTGGGACCGTGGCAGACGCTAAGTCAGTCAACTGTCTTGGTGCAGAGCAGGTTTCAAATCTCAGCCCTGCCATCCATATTTATACTAACATGAATTCCCTATATCACTCATAGCTAACAGTGGTTTGGCTTCTTTGAAAAGAATTTGGCTGAATTACTATCCAGTCTGCGATGACCTACAATGGTCGTCAGTGAAGCCTTGAACATAAATTCTTCTTTTCGTTTTACGAATACGGTAAAACAGACCAATAAATTCGTAAAATAATATATGGAAATAAGTCAATAAAAAAAACTAAAATATTTCTTTTCAGTATTCATGGCTTTTAACGCTCCGGTATCGCCTATAGTGCTCCCGTCTCAATGCCAGGGTTCTTCAGCTTTCCATCTTTGTATAGGAGTATTATCGTTTAGTTGCAACTGCTACAAAATGTTCGCTCCTCAGTCTCTCTCTCTCTCTCTCTCTCTCTCTCTCTCTCTCTCTCTCTCTCTCTCTTCGTGCTTCACTACATGGGATTCTCTTTCGCTCGGGAACCTGCTAACTCTGTGGCTCATCATTAGAAAAATTCGAAGGAGAGTTGTCGTAACTTCCACCCACCATTGTGAATGTTGTTGGCCTCTGGTATCCAGTTCATGAAACCAGTACACTAACATGTCTCTTGGATGCATTAGCTGCTGTGGTGGAGGCTTCTTCAGGATAAACCGTGGTAACTGCTCCTGAGAGAAAGAAATCAGTACACAACCCACAGGAGGCAGTACACTGCCTTATTTTGATAGGCAGGGAGCATCCTTAGATGAATGAGAGAACTGTATGACGACGTAAAAGATATCGACACTTGGTACGGGAAAAAGAAGTGTAACGTATTTGGACACGTAGGCAGAAAAACCCGTAGTTGTTTGAGTGCTCTTTTGCACAATAATCATAGGGAACAGTAACATCCATTATACCTGGGAAAACGTGTAAGCAGAGATTGAAAGTGGCACGACCACGTTAATCTGGTCACAGATAAGGCGTTTACCGAGATTCATCGGCGGAAAGAAAGTGCAGTCCATCCGCGGTGGAGGTAGCTTACATAACCTTCGTTTGACCAACACTTGTATAATACTTGCCAGTTTGGGATTCCTACCAGATGAGATTGATAGAAGAAATAGAGACCCAAATGTTCCTTTAGTGAACGGAAAAGTGTCACAGAGATGTTCACGCAACTCCAGTCCCAGACGTTTCAGGAGAGACGTTTTGCATCACGGTTTGATTTATCGGTAAAATTACAACATTGTGCGTTCCTAGAGCAGCCAGACAGCGCAGAGTGAATTGAGGACGCCTTTACTATCTTGCACGGTGGATAAGGGTGGATGCATCAATTTTAGCTAAGAGACCCCTGCCCGGGAAACAACCGACTCGAAAGTTGTAAGTGAAACTCGTTCTGATACCACTGATAGTGAATCTCTTCCACTGCAAGCTCCTTGCTTTTGTATTTTCAAAGGAGGTGGTATGGAACAAAACAAGAAAACAGTAATATAGTAAAAATCAGATCTAAAATGTATATCTCAAGGGCTACGAGCACATGTTCTTTCCTATTGGGAAACATACCTCTTCTACTGAAGTGCTCCTAGCTCCTAAGGTATGCAGTTTAGAGTCCATATTTACCCGATTACTTTTTCTTCTTTTGGTTACGTATTACCTCTTCCCAAAATATGGAAAGGAAAGAGCTTTCAGTAGGAAAAATCCACTCATAGAAGTGTCAGAACTATTTTCGCTTATGACCTTCTACTCGGTCGTATTCGGACCAGAGTCCCTTATATCAGATCAATACATTTACCCTTCTCCATCATCCTTGAAAATTTATAACATCATCACGTAATCACCCTGTATATTGCTTCGTCCCATGTGTCTATGTGTCTCTAGCTTCTACGGGCTGGCCTCTGTGGCCAAGCGGTTCTAGGCGCTTCAGTCCGGAACCGCGCGACTGCTACGGTCGCAGGTTCGAATCCTGCCTCGGGTATGCATGTGTGTGATGTCCTTAGGTTAGTTAGGTTTAAGTAGTTCTAAGTTCTAGGGGACTGATGACCTCAGATGTTAAGTTCCTTAGTACTCATAGCCATTTTTAGTTTATACGGCTCGACGGCGAACATCAAAGCTCATGGTAAGATTACACTGCAGCGCTATCATTACAGTGGAATATAAGCACAGTAAGTTGTTAATTCGAATGGAAGTGATGACCACTATAACGGGCACTCTGTGCCAATAGGATATTTGTCTTCCTACGCTTCGAACTTCAAGCCATGGAATCACTGCATATCTGCCATAAAAGTTTGTGATTTTATAATCATCATAGTAAATCATTATAACCAACAACACATCTTCACCCATCTCCGAACCTTTCCAACAACTCGTTGCAGTCATTAAGATGACCAGCAATGTCCTACTAGAAGTGACATTGTGAATAGTGAATATTCAATCCCTGCAAGTTTTTATATATTGTTTGCGAAATAAATTCTGAATCTATTGTATTCTATGATATTACTTTCATAGACTATAAATCTCATGTCTCAGAAAGGACTAATAGAAAATTCAGTGATACTCACTCAGGATATAGTGCTTAGGGCCCCCTACACCAAATCGCGTGGATTGAATTCCGTTGCATAATTTCACTAATCAGCACTGGCTCCTTATGATTGATCTGTTGCTGCATGCTGCGATTACACCTACCAGATCATTCAGGTACAAAAGCAAAGGTAAAGGGGAGCGGGGGAGGGGGGGAGGTTCTCAGATTTGGCGTACCCTTCTCAGGTTTCGATACCTCGCGATTTCGCAACCAACAATCGTTCTTCCCGTGGTCCGTTCGTTACTGAATCAGGAAAGGAGGAAGAGGACGGCTAGTACGCAAAGTACCCTCCACAACACAAGGTGACTTTCACAATATAGGTGCAGGTGTAGATTTAGAGGTGGTAGTTTGTAAAATATCATTACGGAATAGAGTGAAGGTCTCTTCACATCCACTGACAGCGTCTCTCTGACGTAAAGGCTGCTGGTGGTGATTTACGACGCAAGCAAATGCCGTATCTTAAGGGTCGAATTTATCGGGTCGTTACACTACCAAATAACTGAAACGCATCATTTTCTCTACCTAAGGAAGGACCAGTAACGTGTACTCAAATCTTAGCCGAGGTAACAATTACAAAAAATAACACGTCATTTTAAAATATAAAATTACCTCATTTGTGATGATGTTGGAACCTTCTCTCCTCTTTGGCGAATTAGTTGGTCACTGGTTGCACGCACACGAGACCACAAGAAGATTTCGCCGTTCACTGTTGCCGATCTCCGTCTCCATTGTTTGTAAGAATACTACACTATAAGGATTTAACAGTGAACGACTTTATGTATGTGTAATGAAGTATGTCATGTAATTTTCACTTACATGTGAGTCCTGGCCAGGTTCTCAAGCAATGCTGTTATGTGTTAAAGTAATATATGCGTAACTGCATCTGGGAAGACAACAAATTGTATAGAAATAAGAATGTTTTTCTATCAATGCCAATATTTCCTACAAAAACACAAATGATTTTAAATGATGAATGGATAGTCACAACAGCTGTTCTGCTACGGTGACACCAGCACGCTTCGTTTACATTCGAGATGTCACTGTGCAGGTCAGTACCATGCCTACGAGGTCACAAGCCACGGACTCTCTCTATGACATCATCAAGTATGCATGCAGGCGACATGCTGTCTCTTCAGCAACGTGATACACAGGTTTGTCAGCAAAAGTTCTGCCTCATCAGTAAAATCCATACCACATGTGCGCACACAACATCAGAATCAGGTAAAGATATACGCTCAAAAGTATTCGAACGATCTTAAGTTTATGTAAATTCACGCCATTTTCAAAAGTATCTGAACTATCTGTATTTTGAGAAAATTCATGCCATGTTCAAAAGTATCTGAACGATCCGAATTTGTTACCAAACATACGAAAAGGTACTGACAATACCAGTATAACAATCACCATTTCCACGTCTAAAATGTCTCCGTTATCTTAGGGATGCGGGGAGTGTTAAAATATGACTATTATATACTGCCTAAACAACTGTCATACGTTACCTCAAGGGTTTCTGAATGATGATTTATTAGCGGCGCTGTTACAAGTATTGTAATGGGCAGGTGAATCGATCAACCTCCTGTTAAAGTGCACTGCGGAAAGAACAAGTAGAATTAATTTATAATGCATGCAACAACAAAAGTCATGCGTCACCCCTTTGTTTCAAAGTTCATGGCAGAGAAAACAAAAACTGGCTCTGAGGCATGTGTAGAATGTGCTGAGATCAGCAAATCAAAAACAAATCAAACTAAAAATTATTCTAACAACAAAATAGTCTGTTACCTATGTTTGTTTTCCACGGCCCTCCTCAACAACGTCAGAACGTGGTGCAACGTCCTCTTTCTCGGACACTAGTTTGAAAGCGACGTGGCATACCGTCGGTGAGATGCTCAAGCCAGCCCTGGTCCATATTGTCGCAATCTTCAATAGCGATTCAGCGTCAGTTATGCTGAGTATGTTGTCGTTTCTGACATCCAAAACAGTTTGTTCAATTGGGTATATGTACGGGCAGTAGGATGGCCATCCCTTCTGGAGATCCTAGCATGCTGAAGGAACTTGTCCACAGGAGCAGCATGATGAGGACGCGAGTTATCATCCACCAGGATTGAATTGCCACCAAAATGTTGGCGATACTGTCCCACTATTGGTTACATAATATCGTACCTGTACCGCAGAGCAATGAGATTGTCCTCAACGACCATGGAGGATGTATAGTGTCCCCATGTAATGGCATCTGAGAAAATCACTCCACCACCCATTTGTTGTACGTTATGGGACGCAGATGGGGACGTTTGATATTACCAGGTTGACTCCAGACACACTGTCTGCGATTATGAGGCCACAATCTGATCCGAGTTTCATCCATAAACAATACCCGCTGCTAATCATGAGCCGGCCGCTGTGGCCGAGTGGTTCAAGGCGCTTCAGTCCCTAACCGCGCTTCTGCTACGGTCGCAGGTTCGAATCCTGCCTCGGGCATGGATGTGTGTGATGTCCTTAGGTTAGTCAGGTTTAAGAAGTTCCAAGTCTAGGGGACTGACGACCTCAAATGTTAAGTCCCATAGTGCTTAGAGCCATTTGAACCATTTTTGAGCTAATCATGAGGCATCCATTCTGCCTGATTTCTTTTCCATCTGAAACGGAGTGCGTGGTGTTCTTGTTTATGGCGCTTGCCCGTCATGGTCGTTGGGTAGTGAGATTTTAATCATACAGTCGTCTCTAGGCAATCTGATACGAACGCCGAATTTTGCTCTGGAGCTCTCAGCCCATTTTTCCTTCGGCTCAGAAGTCTTAGGTATCTATCATCCTTTGCACCTGCTGAATTTGGACGGCTCTGGCTCTGAGCACTATGGGACTTAACTGCTGAGGTCATCAGTCCCCTAGAACTTAGAACTACTTAAACCTAATTAACCTAAGGACATCACACACATCTATGCCCGAGGCAGGATTCGAACCTGCGACCGTAACGGTCACGCGGTTCCAGAATGTAGCGCCTAGAACCGCTCGGCCACTTCGGCCGGCTAATTCGGACGGCCTTTGCGTTCTAAGTACTCAACACTTCCTGTCTATTGGAACCAACTGAACGTCTGCAGTTCATTAGTTTGACTCTGGTGCACACGCCGAGCGACTTCCCTGGTTGAGATGCCTTCAGTGCACTACATGACGATGTGGACTCAATCACTGGTCAAGATTGTCATTCATGGCACAATTGATGTTCACTCAACTGTACTAATATATCCAATGTGTCCCTCTGATGCTTTATTCTCAACTGAGATGCTACAATCCATTCGAGAGCAGCATTCTACCTATAGGTAGGGTGCATGATAAGTGTGTGTATGTTTGCAAACATTGTCAGGGGTGACTTTTCTGTCGGAACAGGTACAGTCTCAAAAGCAACATGTAGTAGAAATTCACTTAATCCGTAAGTATAAGATGATTATCATCGTGTGCCGATGAACCCAGCTTGTGCTATTGAACGGTAGAAACTACATGGCACTTGGCTTTAATAACATACTGTACAGTTGTTTTAAGCTCAGAATTCAACATACGTTGTTGATAATCATAGATGGTTAGCACTTTAACAGAAAACTGCTTCACTCCTATTGTCTGCGCACTAGACGTCCTGATTCAGTGTTCGGTGCTCACATGTTAGCCATTACACCATACTTTAGTAATGGGTTCACGATGTAATTCATCTTTCAATAATCCAAACTACTATTTATTTACAAGTGAAATATCGTATCTGTTATTTGCAGGGAAACCTGAAGTATCAAACCAAGTATGTACATCACTCCTGATATCCTCATAAACATTTGAAGATTTACTGTGATAAATTAAGCTATCAGTGCTGTATACCATAGTTTTACCTGCCTAACAGCCGGTATGTCCGCTTTTGGCACAGATAACAGCGGCGACGCGTCGTGGCATGGAAGCAATGAGGCCTTTGTACGTCGCTGGAAGTATTTAACACTACGTCCACACACACACACAAAAGTCAACTTGAGCTCTGACGCCACGTCCAGTCACATCGGAGATGTGTTCTATCGTGTTCAGATCTGGGGAGTTGGGGGGCCAGCACATCAACTGGAACCCGTCACTGTGTTCCTCGAACCACTCCATCACAAACCTGGCCTTGTGACAGGGAGCATGATCTTTCTGAAAAATGTCACTGCCGCCGGGAATATGGTCGTTATGGAGGGATATACCTGGTCTGCAATCAGTGTGCGATACTTCTTGGCCATCATGGTGTCTTGCACGAGCGCCACTAGACATACGGATGACCGCGTGAATGTTCCCCAGAGCATAATGGAGCAGCCACCAGTTCGTCTCTGTCCCTCAGTGCAGGTACCTTGAGGCTGTCCTCTTGGAGGACGATGGATTCGCGCCCTCTCATCAGCATGATGAAGACGGTACCGACATTCATCATAGCATGCAACGCTCTGCCACAATGCCAACATCCAATGCCGATGGTCACGTGCCCAGTTCAGGCGTAGTTTCCGATCTGTGGTGTTAACATTGGAACATGCATGGGTCATTGGTTGCAGAGACCCATCGTTAGGGATGTTCAATGCACTGTGTGTTCAGACACACTTGTACTCTGCTCAACATTAAATTCTGATATTAGTTCCGCCACAGTTCGCTGCCTGACCTGTTTTACCAGTCTGCGCAGCCTACGAATCCGACATCTGTAAAGAGAGATGGCCGCCCAACCTCACAACGTCTGTAGTGATTTCACCTTGGTTTCGCCACTTGATGAAGACTCTCACCAGAACACTGCTCGAACACCCGAAAAGTCGTGCAGTCTCCAAAATGCTCATGCCGAGCCTCCAGGCCATCACAAACTGCCCTCGGTGTAACCAAGATACATTGTTCGGTTTCGCATTCTACTACACACGAACAGCGCGCTCACCGACTACCTCACTGTATATATGTCTGGTCAGCAGTCATTCCTCGTCAGTTGCCACTGCTGTCACCTGACACGTTTATATCGGCAGTAGGTCGGTGGTCACAATGTTTTGGCTGATCAGTGTATATTCGCAATGAAAGTGTGCAAATTGAGTCTTTGAAGTGCTGATGTAGCCATTCCTACAGCTGTTGGGTTATCATACGCTACATTAAATCTGTTTAGTTCAATTCCAACTACATTTTCCTTAAGAATAGTGCTCCTTTTACAATTGGTTCAGCTGCTCCTTATCTACCTTCCTAGTTTCACGTTTCTCATGTTTTCCAGGTTCTGCGTAGTTTTACCAAACACAACATTATTCATTCCTCTCAAAGTAATTGCTTGCACTCGCGTGTTTCTGTGAATTAATTTCAGTGAATGGTTTCATCTGGGGAACTTGTCTAAATGATAAAATTTTATGAACGTTTTTGGACACCAATTTATGATGCAAGTATTGTTTCAGATTTCTGTAGTGAGTAACATTTTTTTCTTGTCATACAAAGTAGAAATTAATTTATTTGGTTAGATACTATCAGATGATGATACCTTATTTTCAGAAAACAAGGTCACAAACGACTTGAAATTGTGAATACTCTCAGGGTATACGAGATGTATTTCCAATATGTATCCTCTGCCAGGAAGAGATGGTATATTTTTCTCTTCAGAATTTTTAACATATTCTAGAGAAAGCCATACAAAACTGGACACTGTAAGATATTGCATCATTGCCCAGCTGTAAGACTTCACTTCATTACAACATACGGTATATAATGTAAGATTCGTTAGTTTTATCATCATAGCTTTGCTACCATGAACCTATAGTTTTCTGCAGCATGTGTACACAAAAAGCAAAGAATACCCCCTCACACGCCTCTTTAACCCTTTCAGACCCTTTGGTCACAATTGTGTGCATTAAATTTTACTACCTCTTAGTTGCAACAGAAAAATTCTTCCGCAGTGGAAAGCTTATTTACACATTCGTGGTTGCCCCATCTTCTTATCATGTACAAGTACTGTAAACTGTTGGACATCACTTTAAAAATATAAAAAAAAATCAGTGTAGCAGTGACCACAAGCTTGTGAGCGCCAGAATACACGGAAGTGGTTGGTTATTTATATTTCACTGTATGAATGAACATTATTATTAATGTTATTTTGAATGATGATTACTGAACGATCATTGAATCATCAGTTTACTTATTAAAACAGCGAATATTTCAAGATTAGTTGTTTTAATCCAGAAGAAGAAGCCAAGTGTATGAAGTATATTTTGAAAACGCGTACATATGATTCCATACATCTTGCATCAAAAATCATTAAAAAATCACCAAAGAGCATAAAGAAAAATTTTCCTTCCACCAGAAATAACTCAGGTCTGAAAGGGTTAAATAACCTTAAGTTGTTCAGTGTGAGTAATAAGCTACAATCCAGCTCTATTATTTTCAGTAGAGCACCCCTTGCCAAGCGAAGTCAGTTTACGAGTGTAATGTGCACGACCCAATTTACGTGTTCAGAGACATAGGCTACAATAGTTTTTGCTACGTCAGCAAGCAGCAGCACATCAGTTTTCAAACACAGATCGGAATAATTTCCTGGTGATTCACTCTTGAATAAATACCATTACTGCATTCCTTGCAATACTCGCATTCTGTTAGAATTTCACCTGTTAGTAAACTTTTGAACCTCTTAATTGGTGGTAAACGATCTTCTAGTAAAAGGACTCATTAACCTCATGAAAATATGTCTCCTAGATTCACTAAACTTGAGATCACCCAAAAAAATGCCTCATACGTTCGTTCATCCTCAAGTACGATGCACGTTTTTTAGGGAAGATATCAAAAAATTATACGAATCTGGAAATCGTATATGTACATCGCATCTTCTCTCTTGGTGCGTTACTGCAACAGACTCCGTAAATGATTCACACCTCTCCAGCCGGCCGGTGTGGCCGAGTCGTTCTAGGCGCTACAGACTGGAACCGCGTGACCGCTACGGTCGCAGGTTCGAATCCTGCCTCGGGCATGGATGTTTGTGATGTCCTTAGGTTAGTTAGGTTTAAGTAGTTCTAAGTTCTAGGGGACTGATGAGCTCAGATCTTAAGTCCCATAGTGCCCAGAGCCAGTTTTTGAACACCTCTCCAGATTCGATGGCACCAAAGAAGGGTTGATGGAATTTGGTTTAACTTCTGTATCACTGTCTGTTACCATTTGTTAGCATAAGTTTGTGATCACAAAACAACGATTGGAATCCCTCGAGACGTGAAATATTACAGGGATCGTGAAGTGAGGCCCATAATTCAAGTTACAGCTGTCAAGTTCAGCACCCCATACGCACCAGAAAAATCATAGTGACATACATGTTTAACGTCTCCTCCTTTAAAAGGTTCTTGCAAATATGGCAGACGTCGGCTGAGTGAAATATTAATTCTATCTGGGTCCTTAAATCTATCTGTTTATTTTGCAATAAATCTCATTCACATTCTTGGTAATTATATACAACTATTCAGTGAACCATTTCCATGTAACTGTTACCTCTGTACCATTTAAATCCTGAATGTTTTTCATTATAGCTACAGTGTACGTAGCAGGCTACTGAATGGTGTACGCAAATGTAATTGATCAAAATATGAACCAGAGCTACTACTCAGATTTCAGTTGGCAACTGGTCCTAGTATGCATTCTATATCGGCATAAATTTAGAAGGACAGCTTTAGCTTTTTATTAAAACTGGTGAATTTTATATACTCAGTTCTGCTACAAGGTGTGATACTGTTAACTATCGTAAACTGTGCACACTCAACGAAGTGTGCGTCTAACATTTCTTTGCAATGCCCACATACTTCAGATGAATGTTAATGATCTGTAATGCTACATCATATCAGACTCGAGAGATTTTTTTTCAGTTTAATGGTATGGATCTGTATTAGCAACTCCTACATTGATAGATTTATCTATATCTCCCATTGGTGCTTTGTGACATGTAGCCAGTATTTAGACATGTACTGCACATTCTGATTTACAGCTAGAAATTTATGAGCTAGAACTAATTACTTCTAATAAGCATTATAATTTGAGTGAACATTTATTACTGCATTTTTATTTGCTATCACTTTTGCTAGATTTGTGTATAGCACTGGATGAAACCCTATATTTTCAGTTGCACCAGTACCTAGTTAAACTATTTCTTTTCAAACCAAACTAGTATCTCTCTCAAAAATTCTCCTGTTTTCTTAACAACATTAGTTGAATACCACTGATCACAAATTTTAAATGGGATAAAGTTTACATTTTTACAGACTCACTTCTTTTACTTCACCTGAGTTTGGCAAGAATAAGTTGCAGGCTAGTGGACAGCTAATTTTAAGAGATTGGTAGAATTGATGCACTTTCTTCCTACAGACCTAAAAGCTAGCATCCAAAAAGTGTCTCGAATCCCAAAACCTAAGCCGATTAGCTATTACTTCTCTATATATTCGACATTTAAATGCACATACAGCAGAAACCCATTCCTGATAATTGGATGTACTTAATTTAACTCACTCTGAAGATGGTACATACTTTACTACAAGCAACAAGTTTTAAAAAATCAAAATGTAGAGTACAGACAGAATTTCTAGATTCTACTTGCTCTATGTAATTAATACACTCATTAAGTTCAAAATTTTCCCGAGCACTCTTTCACTATTTTTGTTTAACAATTAACTAACACAGCTACAGTGACATTGTTAACTCTGTATTATCCCACACTGGCCAGAATTCAGAAATACAAGCTTGTTTATAGTGACGTAGGAAAACTAAGTATATTTTATAGTCCTTCACATACATGACAACCAAATTCTGTCTGTCATGTTTTGGTATGTTCTGAAGATGACAGTTGCTGTTTATGTTCAGTGTTCCCTCCCTCTCCCAGGTGCTTCAGAGTCTGCAACAGTGAACAAGAAGTAGCCAATTACGGCAAGTAATCAGAGTGTGAAAGACGTAAGACTGTTAGTAGCAATATATTTCATTGTTACATTCTGGAGAGTTGTGAGCATGTGTGCATGTCTGAAGAGAACACTGACCAGGGGGTACAATAGCACAGCATCAGTAACATGCTACTCCTAGTAGTTACAGTGCGTTGATTACCTACCTTTCCCCTCAGTAAGTAGCTCTGTCAAGTTGTCGCTTGACTCGATGCATCAACATTCATTGCAACAAACTGAACAGCCATCAAGTTGAGACACATCGACATCTGCACCTGTGCATTCGGGATTCGTGATATTTCGCTGAGGCAACATGGGTGTGAAAATCATGTGAAATACTTAGGCAGCAAGCTTAAACCTGTCGATGTCTCCACATATGTATTCAAGAAATATGCATGTGTGTCATACTTTGCTGAATCATTGTAGCCTTACTGTGACACACGATTAACTACACAATATGACACTAAGCCCATGCGTACAATGATCAATTAAAACCTCGCACCAAATTTGGTGTTTGTAGCTTTATCTAACCAAGACTGGAAGAACAAGAACAACTGCTGAGATTGGAAATGGTGTGAGACAAGAATGTAGATTTTCGCTATACTCTTCCATCTATGAGTATATATCGAAAAGAAGCAATGAAGGAAATAAAAGAAAGGTTTAACAGTGGGATTAAAGTTCCACGTCAAACAATATTAATGATAAGATTTGCTGATGTCATTGCTATCCTCAGTGAAACTGAAGAAGAATTACAAGATGTGTTGAATGGATTGAACAGTCTGAGTACAGAATATGAGCCAAGAGTAAAAGGAAGAAAGACGAAAGTGATGAGAAGTAGTAGAAGTAAGATTGGCGAGAAAGTTATCATCAGAAACGGGAAACCCAAAGCAGACAAGGTTAAGGAATTCTGTTATCTCAGCAGCAAAACATCACACGATGGAGAGGGCAAGCAGGATTTAAAAAACAGACGAGCACGGGCAGACAGGGTATTCCTGACGAAGAGAAGTCTGCTGGTATCAAACATATGCCTTTCTTTGAGGAGGAAATCTCTGAGAATGTACATTTGGAGCACAGCATTGTATGGTAGCGAAAGAAGGACTCTGAGAAAACTGAGACAGAGCATTCGAAATGTGACGCTAAATAAACATGCTGAAAATTAAGGAGACTTTCAAAGTAAGCAATGAGGTTGTTCACCGGCGATCTAGGTGACTTTTCAGCATTTGGTTTGGCTTTAGCCTTGAGGGGGAGGGGGGGGGGGGTGCATGATATGAATTTCTTCTAGAATACTGAGAGTATTGCCCTTGTTTCCGTTACATAAGACCTTTAATTTGGTTGCCAGATCAAAGACACAGAACCACTCTCACGATTATCGATTGTTTATGTCAACCTTCAGGAGTAGCCCCTTGACAGAAACAATTGCAGTATTTCACATTCACAAACATTTAGACTTTTGGTTCTCATTCATTTAGTTTTACTATATGCTGTTATGTAGCGTGATTCCCTTGCCAAGTATTGCTATTTTCCTAAGTGACCTTGTAATCGTAATCATTAATCTAATTTGGCTAATTTAACCTAATTTTTCCGTGGACCGAAAACGAATTTTAGTAACTGATATTTCAATCAGTTTTAGTTTCTAATTAGTAGAATTTGTACAAAAACGAAAAAAGTAATCACACTATACAGAATTTTTCCACAGCGATAAAAGTTTTGATAATGTTACCAACTACAAGAAACACCCGTCATCATTGAATAGTTTACCTTAATTTGTGAATTTCATATGTAAGACGCCTCCCAAACTTCTAAAAATGGATCTCTATTGATCCATTGTGGACGCGGGACAGCTGCCGGTCAATTATTTAACAAGATAAATCGCCAAACAAGCGTGCAGTCTGAGAAGTTATAATGTAGCCAAGTATTCGAAGGAAGCACTTGAAACACAGCTTGACCGTTTGTGTTTTCGTTATAGAATTCGCGATATCCAGAAACTGATGGCTCCAGTATACCATTATCGATATGTCAGGTGCATATGGAGCCTGAAGATGGCATATTGAATTATTGAAACTGGTTGTGAAAATAAAATAATTTCTCAAATTGCACAGCTGCTTGACGATTCTCCTTGTTAAATATTCGAAAAATAAGGTACTACAGTCTTACACAACCATCATGTAATCTATTGGCACCTACTGACACTTGTGTGGTAGGTAAGGTAAAAGCGGGACAGATGACGCAGGAGGACAGACGCCGCACTTCAAAGAAATTCGTCAGCAGACATCGTTGTGCGCGCGATGCTCATTGTTGTTGTAGCCGCTAGTGAGATGGGTTTACTCCCAAATTTTTGTCCTTCAGGAGCGTAAAATTGAGGATAAATTTAAGAAAATAGCCTTTCGAGACCAAGGTAAGTCAAGTAAATTTTTCACGATTAGTAGCTTATAACTTGTATTTAGATTGTGCAGTAGAAACATTGTAGGTTATGTTGGTCGAGTAATGGCTTCTTCTGATGACATCTTTGGTGAAAATGGAGGTGCGGCATCTGCCCGTCCGAAAAGAGAGAGATGACGCACCATTACTGTGGGACAGGTGCTGCAATGCTTGCAATGCTAACAGGAGGCCATACGTTTCTGTTTTTCAGAAAAATTCCGAGAAAACGCATTAGGACAACAGACAGGGGAAAATGGACTGCAGAAGATCTCGTAGAGGCAGCGAAACTAGTCGAAGAGGAATGTTATGGTAAAAGCAAAGCAGCTAGAATGAAAAATATACCAGAACGAACATTAAGCAGAAGAGTTGCTACGCACAATTTCAAGAAAGCAGGGTGTGGACCATAATCATACTTAAGTGAAGATGCAGAAAGGAAATTAGTTGCCCATACAAAGAAATTTCAATCATGTGGCGTTGCTCCCAAACCGTCAGACGTCAGGCAAATAGCTTTCAGTTTATCTGATCAGATTGGACTGAAAATCAAACAAGGAAAAGAAACTTGTAGGGAAAGATTGGTTTCTCACCTTTTTAGAACGCAATGAGGGCTTAAGCATCAGAAAAGCCAGAGCGACTGGAATGAACAGAGACGAAGTCAATTCTTATTTTGATCTGTTAACACAAACGTTGACCGAAAATAGGCTTTTGGATAAACCAGATAGTATCTACAACGTAGATGAAACTGGTCTACAGTTAATAAATGAGCATGGGAAGGTTGTTGCTACAAAATGAAGCTGAGATGTCCATGTCATTACTTCTGCTGAAAGAGGAGAGACAATGTTATTGAATGCTGTAATGGCGAGGGAAATTTCTTACCACCTTACTGCATTTACAAAGGAGTGAATAAAAAACAAGACGTTGAAGACAACATGCCTCCAGATTCAGTTGTTGTTATAAGGAGAGAATCCCCTTATGTCAACAGTGATATTTTCATGGATTGGTTCAAAAACCATTTCCTTTCCAGAAAGGCGCCTGGCCCTGCTCTACTACTGTTAGATGGTCATGCCTCTCATAAGAATTGTGTCACACGTTTGGATGTACCTGTTGAAAATGAAGTGTCGATAATTTGTTTGCCTAGCCATAGACCGATCATTTTTCAAGCCGCTGATATCCTACATTCAAAAAGCTTATCATTCATGGATTGTAGGTAATTCAAGCAAAGACAGAAGAATTACAAGGCAGCAATTTGGAGAGTTGCTCTCCAAAGCATGGACTCGTGCTGTCACTGTCCATATTGGTGTATCCGGATGTAGAGCTATTGGAATTATCCCGACAGAGCAGTAATTCCAAACCATGCCTCTGTTTCAGACATTAATAATACTTAACTCGCAACTACTGCAGATGTCTCTAATGATCTGAGTCCAGATGACCCATCAACATCAAGGTCTGACACAAATGTGTTTAAAGAACACCCTCCTACCTGAAAACCTTGCACAACTTTGGCTACTCATCGACCAACTGATCAAGGCAGCTGCTGTGTAAATGACAACTCAGTGACATCTCATGGAGGGACTCCATCAAATTCGCTGGAAAAGATTTCACCTGTTCCTATACTGCCTCAGAGAAATCAATCCCAAAAAAAGCAATCAGCAACAAATATAACATCCGACGATTTTATAGCAACGAAAAAAAGAAATCAGCAAAAGAAACAAGAAAGGAAAAGCTCTTGCCCACAAAAATGTAGCAGCTAAAAGATATCAAATCCCAAAAAATCCCCAAAACCAGAAGGAAAAAACCGCCAAAGAGGCGTCTGTTTGAGATTCAGAAGAAGATGATGATGATATTTCCCCACACGGTAGTTCCTCCGATGAACTAAATTTCGAAGAAAAACAATGTGTAGTGTGCCTTGAACTTCATCAAGAAACAACGTTTACCTCTGCCTGGATTCAATGTGTAGGATGTTCTAGGTGGCTTCATGAATCAGGCACTCTCTATGAGAACACGTGTCGTTTGTGTGGACGACTTAAAAATAAACTTGAACAACAAAAATCAAAGTTAATGTCATTTTCAATGTATTTTGCCATTGGCCATCTGTCCGTCCTTCTGCGGCATCTTGCCCGCCGCTTACTAATTAATTAAAATTTACAAGCCTTTGTACATCACAAGAATGTTCCTTTGTTATAAAGTTTTTTGTAATGCAATGTTATCTCTAACAAAATACAATGTTCAAACCATCAACCTTGCATAATTTTATTGGGATTCAAGTGTTTATATATTGATAAAAATTAATTTGAAGAAACGTGTGGCGTCTGTCCCGCCTTTGCCTTACAGCCCATGTCAGTTCCTGCCATGACTTACTAGTGGCTGCGTCTGCATGCGATGTTATCATGTTTTCATGACAGCCGAGACAGCTGTTTTAAACACTGGTTAGTAGCTACCGTGCTACACATGGCGAATTTTAATAAAACCGACAAATTG
Source organism: Schistocerca serialis cubense (assembly GCF_023864345.2). Classification (NCBI taxonomy): domain Eukaryota; kingdom Metazoa; phylum Arthropoda; class Insecta; order Orthoptera; family Acrididae; genus Schistocerca; species Schistocerca serialis. The sequence continues at coordinate 237,805,588 of NC_064641.1, read as the reverse complement.
CAGGGAGGGATTCCTGACTGAATATGGAGGAAAAATGTCGTATGAACATGCGTCCGGAAATGCATCGTTGCAATGGTAGATGACGCTGACGAATGAACCTTAACCTGACCACCTGCCGTGTGTTCCTTGTGTGTTCCAGGCTGTGTAATTGAGGCAGCATACTGTAAGCAGCCGAATTGTCCGATGTTCATGTCGGGAACGAGACGAGGTGCTGAGAGGTAGCACGATTATTCCAAAACAGGTAACTTCACAGACACCAACCACATCACAACCCTTTCTTGGGCGTTTGTGTGACAGAGGGTCTATCCAGACCGGCAAACGTGCAGGGGCGCGGCGGACTGTGCTGCGTCAGATTTGGAGGACTGAGATCTACAGTATAGTGTGACCAACCCTAATACAAGCTCCAGGAAAATGACCTGCCAACTTGGTATAAGCCAAAGTATGGTTATATGTACACGTCTGTCTGAAATGACCCATAATCACTTAAACACCCAAAGAAGGGCTTGAAATGTTGTGTGGTGTGGTTGGTGTCTGTGAGGGTACATGTTTTGGTATAGCCGTGCTGCCTCTCGACCGTTTCCATCTGCTTGACCGTACACAAACACCATCTCGGCTCTTCCCGGCATATATACTTCACCATCGTGAAGCCCACAGTACGCTGCGTCAATCACATAGCCCAGAACACAAGAAACACACGGTACGTGGTCAGAGGAACTGTCATTCGTCAGCGCCATCTACCGTGGCTACGATGTATTTATGGATATGTCTTTATAGGATATTTCTCCCTCCATTACCACTCAGGAATCCGTTCCGACGGTTTATCGGTTTTATTAATGTTCACCCTGTATTTACGGAATACTATCGCCACGGTTTCTTTTTCGTCCGCTTGTTTGCCCTATTTCTTAGATCCTTGTTATAAAGTCCATCAGTGATGGCTCGTAATTATCTAAGCTTATTGATGGATCTTTCATCATTCATTGCGTCTGATGATGCCAGGATAATTGCCACATAGAACGATGGGAGGTCGTATTGATCTAATTGCTTAATGTAAGCTAGCCACGTGAGTACCCTTACATCTCCTTTACAGTAGGCGCTATTAGTTTTCTCACTTAATGGTCTCTAATTCTATATATGTTGTTGTAGACGTAACCTGAAGATGCAATTATTTATCGCGAAACTGTTTGTACCTTGATTCCACAATAAACTGGGATTTTACCACAAATTTAATTTTTTTTAACAAGGATAGATTAAGCTCCGGTTGCTCACATAGAAAACTTGTGTAGCATTTAATTACATCTTATACTCAGCACAAACCGGAACAGCGACTGCTGGTCAACTGAACACTTTTAGTTCTTCTTGATAGTTTCACGCTACATTATTCAAATACGTTCCTTATAAACGTAAATATACAAATATCTTACTGAACGTAAATAAGTAACAGAACAATAGTATAAGTAATTCATGCTGCGTTGGCCTTTAAATGTAACTGTAGAGATTTCTGTGTTTTACTACTCAGCAATAATAATATATTTTTTGTTTATAATGAATTAACACATATGTCACATGTAAATGGTAATAAGGCCATCGCTAAATATAGTACAAATACGGTTATAATGCTGTAGGAATCGTCGATTATTGAGATTTCAATAATGTCTTTAGATTTCTTGTAGCTCTTTTGGAAGCATTTGTAGTGTTTTTGTCAATATAAACTGACGAAAAAAATCACACCACGAAGGAGATGTGCACATAAACGAAGGTTGGTAGACGTGTTTCTACATCTGAAACATGCTGTCTATTCCAACTTCACGCCAGTGGCGTAAGAGTGGCGATAGTAACACCACTATGTTGATGCAAATCAGGTTTGCTTTAATAGACGCTGTAGCGGCATGAGCCTTAGTTACCTTTGAGACTGGACGCGCTGAGTCGATGCTACTGAATAATACCTTTAAGGCGACAAAGATGCCATAATTAGCATCTCACTGAGTTTGAAAAAGGTTGTGTTCAAAAATGATTCAAATGGCTCTGAGCACTATGGGACTTTAGTTCTGAGGTCATCAGTCCCCTATAACTTAGAACTACTTAAACCTAACTGACCTAAGGACATCACACACATCCATGCCCGAGGCAGGATTCGAACCTGCGACGTAGCGGTCGCACGGTTCCAGGCTGTAGCGCCTAGAACCGCTCGGCCACCCGGCGGGCAAAGAGGTTGTGTAATGCGGTTACGAGAAACTGGACCTTCCCTCTGTGATGACACTGCAGAACTACTTGGCAGGAATGTAGACCATCGTGTATGGCGTATGGCTGTGATGCATTTTAGTATGTCTGCAGCCCGAGCAGTAGCATCACAGTGACACAACGAACTCTTACAAATCGATTGCGCCAAGGATAGCTCCGGGCCAGACGCCCAGTATCGTGCATTCCACCGCCATTTACGACTTTAGTAATGTCAAGTGAGAACTCGTTGGAGGGCAACGGAAGCTGGTTCTGCCTCGGTGACTGTGTTGGCTATGATTTGATCAGATGGAGGCCAGTTGGGAACCTGCAGCCAACCTGTCTGCATGCTGGACACACTGAACAGACACCTGGAGTTATGGTCTGCAGAGCGAATTCATATGACAATAGGAGCACTCTGCTGGTTATCGAACGCACCCTGACCGCAAAACTATATGTCAATCTGGTGACTCGACCTGTTGCACTGCCATTCACGAACAGCATTCCAGGGGGTGTTTCCCAACTGGATAATAGCCCCCGTGCAGCTCTAAAAAGTGTCGACATTTTGCCTTGGGCTGCTCGAGTATCAGACCTATCTCGAATCGGGCATGTATGGAACATCATCGGACGATAATACCAGCAACATCCCCAAACAGCATTAACCCTCCTTACATTGACCGACCAAATGCAACAGGCACGAAACTTCATCCCACAAACTGAATTCCGGCACCTGTAAAACACAACGCATGCACGTTCGCGTGCTTCCATTCAACATTCTAGCACTTATGCCGATTATTAATGTACCAGCACTTCAAATTTGCAATGGCTTATCTCGCACAAACATTAACCTTGGATCTTGCAATGTTAATCATTTAAATATGTTACCTCGACAAATATATTACAGAAATATAATTACTCTACATTATTTTTCGGATCAATGTATGTATTTTGGTTTTAGACAGAATCGCAACCTCGCCTATCTCCTAGCGTCCATATCCACGCGATGATTTAGTTAAACCCCTCCCCTCCCCCACCCCACCCCACCCCACCCCACCCCCGTCGGCAAATACAAGGAACATTTGCCATTCGCCCGGACGATCATATGCCTACCTATCCTCTTGCCTATTTCGTTGCGGCTCCTCCGACTGCGCGATGACTCTTGCTTACCGGTTTCATCCAGCAACTATGCAGCAGCATGCCACCCAAATACTGCTCGCTTAAACCTTCTTTACAATGGCCACTACATGTATACGATCTTCTGCTTGTCCTTCCGATGACTTAACTTTTCAATTTCTTCGGATTTGCCCTGTTCCCATTTCGCTTTAGTTTCCATGCACTTCATTCTTATTTGGCTTATACAGGGTGATCCATTGATCGTGACCGGGCCAAATATCTCCCGAAATAAGCGTCAAACGAAAAAACTACAAAGCTAGCTTGAAGGGGGAAACCAGATGGCGCTATGGTTGGCCCGCTAGATGGTGCTGCCATACGTCAAACGGATATCAGCTGCGTTTTTTTAAACAGGAACCCCTATTTTTTATTACATATTCGTGTAGTACGTAAAGACATATGAATGTTTTAGTTGGACCACTTTTTTCTCTTTGTGACAGATAGAGCTGTAATAGTCACAAACATATGGCTCACAATTTTAGACGAACAGCTGGTAGAAGGTAGGTTTTTTAAATTAAAATGCAGAACGTAGTTACGTTTTAACATTTTATTTCGGTTGTTCCAATGTGATACATGTACCTTTGTGAACTTATCATTTCTGAGAATGAATGCTGTTACAGCGTGATTACCTGTAAATACCACATAAATGCAATAAATGCTCAAAATGATGTCCGTCTACCTCAATGCATTTTGCAATAGGTCTAACGACATTCTTCTCAACAGCGAGTAGTTCGCCTTCCGTAATGTTCGCACGTGCATTGACAATGCGCTGACGCATGTTGTCAGGCGTTGTCGGTAGATCACAATAGCAAATATCCTTCAACTTTCCCCACAGAAAGAAATCCGGGGACGTCAGATCGGGTGAACGTGCGGTGAACGAGCTTCGACGACCAATCCACCTGTCATGAAATATGCTGTTCAATACCGCTTCAACCGGACGCGAGCTATGTGCCGGACATCCATCATGTTGGAAGTACATCGCCATTCTGTCATGCAATGACACATCTTGCAGTAGCATGGGTAGAACATTACGTAGGAAATCAACATACATTGCACCATTTACATTGCCATCGATAAAATGGGGGCCAATTATCCATCCTCCCATAATGCCGCACCATATATTAACCCGCCAAGGTCGCTGATGTTCCACTTGTCGCAGCCATCGTGGATTTTCCACTGCCCATTAGTGCATATTATACATGTTTACGTTACCACTGTTGGTGAATGACGCTTCGTCGCTATATAGAAAGCGTGCAGAAAATCTGTCATCGTCCCGTAATTTCTTTTGTGCCCAGTGGCAGAACTGTACACGACGTTCAAAGTCTTCGCCATGCAATTACTGATAATCCGCCCCCGGTAGCTGAGTGGTCATCGCGACGGAGTGTTACTCCAAAGAGCCCAGGTTCGGTTCCCGGCTGGGTCGGAGATTTTCTCTACTCAGGGACTGGATGTTGTGTTGTCCTACTCATCATCATTTCAACCCCGTCGACGCGTAAGTCGCCGAAGTGGCGTCAAATCGAAAGACTTGCACCAGGCGGGCGGTCTACCCGACGGGAGGCCCTCGTGACACTTTACAATTCCTGGTGCATAGAAATATGCTACGGGTGCAATCTATGTTGATATAGCATTCTCAAAACCGACGTTTTTGAGATTCCCGATTCTCGCGGAATTTGTCTGCTACTGATGTGCGGATTAGCCGCAACAGCAGCTAAAACACCTACTTGGGCATCATCATTTGTTGCAGGTCGTGGTTGACGTTTCACATGTGGCTAAACACTTCCTGTTTCCCTAAATAACGTAACTGTCCGGCGAACGGTCCGGATTCTTGGATAATGTCGCCCAGGATACCGAGCAGCATACATAGCACACGCCCGTTGGGCATTTTGATCACAATAGCCATACATCAACACGATATCAACCTTTTCCGCAATTGGAAAACGGTCCATTTTAACACTGGTAATGCATCACGAAGCAAATACCGTCCGGACTGGCGGAATGTTATGGATACGACGAACTTATGCGTTTGTGACCATTACAGCGCCATCTATCACAAAGCGAAGAAAGTGGTCCAACTAAAACATTTATATTTCTTTACGTACTACACGAATATGTTATAAAAATGGGGGTTCCTATTTTAAAAAACGCAGATGATATACGTTTGACCTATGGCAGGGCCATCTAGCGGGCCAACCATATTGCCATCTGGTTTCCCCCTTCAAGCTACACGAGTTTCGTTCTTTATAGTTTTTTCGTTTGATGCTTATTTCGTGAGATATTAGGCCCGGTCACTATCAATGGACCACCCTGTATAGCTGTATTCCTTTCTTTTCTGGAAATATCTATATTTCGCTCTTTTGTCAATCGTTTAAAATATTTCTTCTATTACCTCCCCCATCGCGGTAATTACGTATCATACACACACTTATGTCTCTGTAATTCTTGGTCTTACCGTTTAAGCTACGATCAGTCCTGAGTAGTGAAGCTCAATACGAGAAGATGCTTTCCTTCGGCAAGAAGCTGATGCGAGAATTAGGCACGTCGAGTAGAGAAACTAGCCGCAAGAGGTAGGGGTTGTGGCGGCAACGAGGCACGACTGTGGACGGTGTTCCCGAACGGCTGTTTTGAGGAGTGCTGTGGGCCTGCGCGGGATGTGGAGTCCGGCCCATAGTCAGTCGGCTGCTGCTGCTGCCTTGGGTGGCAAGGACTGTCTTTTGCGGAGGAGGTCCGTGGGGCTGTGAAGTGGTGGCCTCGTGCCTGTTGATACCACTGTGTACGCTGCCTGATGAGACAAATTCCAGTGCCTGAAAACGGTGAGCCTTGCTGCGCTTCGGACAAATCAAACGTAACGAATGTTTGTAAAGTGCAGACTTGAATCACAACTTGATTGTGAATGTTTCTTATGAATCGAGCTTAATGGGTACACTGGGTAAGTGGCACAATTATGGTAGGCTCAGACATACATCTGCATGTGACTTTGTGATATAGCTTGGTCAGCTGGATTACACTGATTGGTCTGTTACTATTCACAACTGTAAACGCTCCCTTGCAGTGTCGTGCTCTCTGTAATTATATACGTTGAAACTTATTAGCTCAGACTGGCAGTAACTTGGCACATTCCGGCTTCATTCTTGGCAAATAACTGAGAACTGAGATTACCTTTGTGTCAGTGTTCATACGCGAAGCCCCCCTTTGACCAATACAGGCTTTCATTGTGGCCAAGTATTGCTTCTTAGTAGTGTTATAAACTTAGTTTACTCCTCGGATTCTGTAATTGGTCGCCCTTCCCTCCACGTCGTTGGGCAGGCAAGTGAGGTTGCTTATGGCGATCTAGATTGTCTCGGCCGATTAGTTAATGGGGGGAGGAAACTGCCAATCCAGTAACCGCAAAGGAGAACGTATCGATGCCTTGACCGTGGGTTATTATGGACTAAATAACGCACACAACAGTTGTGTTAAAATTATCATGTGTACGGGTTTCTGTTAAAGTGCCTCGCTAAATCTGCTTGTAACTTGGCAACTGAATTGTATTTAAGTGTGCGGCTTGTAGTATTTTCTTACATTCTGTGCGAGTGCACGAAATTCATTTAACCACATTTTAATCTCTGTAAATTAGTACTAGGCAGTTACTGAATGTTGTTCAACGATTTTTGGCAGTTGCGTGTCTTCAGAAATGATTGTCTCTGAAATGCCATGACTAACCGTCTTATTCGTGTTGGTATTCTTGATGTTATCAATTTAAGTAGTCATTTTCTTAACATCAGTATTTCTTACCCTCACGTTTTGGCATGAATCCGAGGAATTGCTGGTAGTTGAAGATGCTCATTTCCTTAATAATTGCTAGATATGTAAAGCAAACACATTACTTAAAATAACAATATTCCGAATATTTTCGTGAGGTTTGTTAAAGATATTTAGGAAACAGTGTGTTTAAGTTTTACCTTCTTCAAGGAGATCATTATTTTTACCCTTTTATTTGTTAAGACTTCGTTATTTTAAGTATATCTGAGATGTGAAAAAATTTTCCCTCTTTTTTAAGATTTCTTTAACACAAATACAAGTATTTAGTTAAGGTTACTATGTGAAATTAAGCTTGAAAATTGTTAAATAATTTTTCTATCAAAAATTTTTAACTGTGAATGATGTTGCTGTTGTTACCCTTCCATGCCACAGCGCTTTACCTTCCTCCTGGTGAAGCCCATTTCAAGCGTTTCACAACCTAATTACCGCAGTATGTACTTTCGCAGAGAACTCTGGGTGCATTTAATCATTCCCTAACATTTCAATGTTCCACTCCCTTGTTCCTTTTATAAGTATTTTTCATAAAGATTAACTTCAGCCAATCTCCATCTTAACTCCGTTGTGATCTGAGTCTGTATGTGCTTTTGGGAACTCATTATCATTCAGCATCTGATTTCGAATTCTATCTCCCACAATGATATGATGTAGCTGGTAAATTCCAGTGTCGCGTGACTGTTGCCAACTACCTGTCCTCCTCTTTTGACATTCTGTACATTTGTATGAAGTTTGTGATACAACTCTGTCTGCTCTCTCATTCCTATTGTCGAGCCAGTATTTAACGTAACACTGTATCCTTCCCCTGGTACAGTGACCCACTCTCCCATAATTATCGAATTTCATCTTGCTTTACACAGTGAGGTAGCTGTTCATTTCCATCACGTAAGGTGTGCCCATGTTCTGTTTGTGACGTCAAACAGCATGCCCGAAGGAACAGGCACTTGGCTGACTACGGCAGTTATGAAATACATGAAATGTATACGCAGTTGCGAATATGGACAGCCATTAGCTGTGTTTTTGGAATGACGACAATGAATCTGTGGCGGACCGGTACTCGAACCCGGATATCCGAGGACGACTCACGGCCAGACCCAAGCTTCCAAATGTCGTCAACCATGCGTCTACAACCTGTATTTTTACATCCATTATGCATATCCTTGTACAGGGGAGACATTTTGCTTTTACGTGGCTTGCCCGGTGTTTGCGGATAAATACGACATTGCGCTGCCTGTGTTATTCCATAATTACGATGCCGTGTTTCTTTGGCTATGTTGTAAGTAGCTTGTTTGTATGTTGGCAGCGCTATAGACTGTATTAATATCGCTGACACCACTCTGCGCGCCGGCCGCTGCGGCCGAGTGGTTCTAGGCGCTTCAGTCTGGAACAGCGCGGCCGCTACGGGCATGGATGTGCGTGATGTCCTTAAGTTAGTTAGGTTTAAGTAGTTCTAAGTTCTAGGGGTCTAATGACCTCAGATGTTAAGTCCCATAGTGCTCAGAGCCATTTGAACCACTCTGCGCCCTCGGCAAGAGATTCTGTGGTGGGACGGATTAGCAGTTAGCCGGCGGATAGAGAAGCGTTTGGACATGATTTTCTTAGTGAAGGCTCATGTGGAAGGAAATGTATTGTAAAGTGAGGATGGATGTAGTTGGTAATGTTAGGGTAGTGGAATTATTGACAATTATATAATTTTCGGAACTTAATGTCACACAAATAAGGTAAAATCTTCTAAATAAATTGTTTACTCTTCAACAAAATCTTTCTTTTGCTAACCATATGCCTCCTAGTAGCTATAGTGTATAGTAATTATAATCTTTTTATTTAGCTGACAGTAGCTGCTGCTTGTTGTAGTTGCTGTAGTTCGCGTTATGAAAAGTTCCTGTGAGCTAAGTATGGGTTATTGCTAGCATTTCTTGCAATTCAGGGCTGATGTATTTATTGCCTGTCTTCTGGACAGCCTTACTGGTGTGACAACTGCCGGACATGACCTCAACACTGGAACCAGTAGCTTCAAGCTTGTGCAAGTAGCAGATGATGAGTACCGCGCCATTTTGCAAGATTTTCCGGTCTTAAGTCGACCACCGGGAGCGCCACAACAAGTGTTGCCGACACTGTCCACCACATCAAAACTACTGATGGACCACCTGTGTCATGTCACGCGCGCAGATTATCGCCTGGACACCTGGCAATAGCAAAGGCAGAGTTTGATCTAATGTAAAAGGAGGGAATTATTCACCCATCATCCAGTCCGTGGGCATCAGCATTACACTTTGTACCTAAAATGGTGGAGCCTGGCATCCATGTCGATTATCGAGCGCTGAATGCCAGGACTATTCCCGACCGCTACCCGGTACCATTATTACGTGACTGCAATCACGCTCTTCATGGCTCAACAATATTTAGCGTGAATGATTATGCGAAGGCCTATTCGCAGATCCCGGTCTCGCCAAAGGACATGCCCAAGACGGCTATAATGACACCCTTCTGATTGTTCGAGTCGAACTTTATGACATTTGGGTTGCGGAACGCTGCACACACCTGGCAGCGGTTTATAGATTCCATCTTGCGTGGTCTACCTTCCTGCTTCGCATATCTAGACGACGTGTTGGTCTATTCGGAAACCAGAAAACAGCACCACAGTCACTTACGTGAGGTTTTTAAACGACTGGAGAAGTACAATGTATTTTTAAACACGGCGAAATGAGTTTTTGACCAGCCTGAAGTTCGATTTCTGGGCCACTGCATAACGTCCCCTGGTTCTGTACCACTGCCATAAAGTAGAGGCCATTCTAAAACTGCCAATTCCTACCACTGTAAGAGAGCTACGCGGTTACCACGGGATGTTGAATTTTTACCGGCGTCACTTACCACGTACCACCGAGCAAGAAGCGTCGTTACATGCAGCACATTCAGGCGCAAAGGCACGAGGTAACGATCCCCTGAAATGGAATGACAGTATGGATGCGGCGTTCAAAGCGACGAAAGACAGCCTTTCTCAGACCGCCCTACTCGCTCACCCAAAAGTTGATGCTCGGCTCACCTTAGTTGTTGACGCCAGCCAATTTTCAATCCACTCGGCTTTACGACAGTGGATAGACGGTGAATTACAGCCGCTGGCATATTTTTCACATAAACTGATACCTTCACAGCACCTCTGGAGCGCGTATGATAGGGAGCTGTTGGCCATCTACCAATCGATCAAGCACTTCAAACCACAGGTCGAGGCACGGGATTTCGCGGTTTATGCCGATCACAAACCATTGGTATACGCATTCAGTAATAACAGTGACAAGTGCTCACCACGTCTGTACTCTCAACTCGAGTTTATAAGCCAATACGCTAAGCACTTCAGATACATTTCCGGATTGACCACCGTGGTAGCCGACTGCTTATCCAGAGTATCTGGTGTTTTACAACCATTGACCATGAAAGAGCTAGAAGTCGAGCCACAAGAAGACCCTGAACTACAACAATATTACACGATGACAGAACATCGCTAAAATTGCAACTGGTCGACATTCCGGGTAAAACTGACATGATCTACTGCGACGTACTGCACGGCAGCCCACGACCATATGTACCGACCGCATTCCTCCGGAAAGTGTTCGATAATCCCCATGACCTGTGTCACTCTGGAGTGCGTGCGACGTTAAGCTGGTGTCAGAGAGGTTAGTGTGGCCGGGCATGGACAGAGATTGTCGTCAGTGGACTAGAGCTTGCCCGCGCTGCCAGTTATGCACGCTCCTATAGGGGAGTCCCCGGATGTCAGCCCGCGTTTTGCTCGCGTTCACCTAGACGTGGTAGGACCACTGCCTCCCTCAGACGGTCGTCGCTGTTTAATGACAATGATCGACAGGTAGACGAGTTGGCCGGAAGCAGTACCTACTTACTACATTTCGGCAGAAACGCTAGCAGCACCTTTCACGTCAAGATGGCTCACCAGATTCGGTAGCCCTCTCCATATAACAGCCAACATGAGGCAGTTCGAGTCTGAATTGTTCACGCAGCTAGCCAAGTTCTGCGGATACTCGCACAATAAGAACACTGCCTACCACCCAGCTAGTAATGGCATGCTGGGAAGGTGGCACCGCACTTTGAAGACAGCAGTGATGTGCCACGGGACCTCATGGACTTCAGCACTGCCCATGGTCCTACTGGGTCTGAGGACTGCGTTCAAATCAGACATTGAGGCTTCGCCAGCAGAGTTTGTATACAGAGAGTCATTGCGGCTACCGGGTGAATTCATCGACGCCACAAAGATATGTGAAGTTAACGATCAACCGCAATTCCCATGTACTTCACGCGAGACTGTGGACTGCATGAAACCAGTGAAAGCCACTAGGTTCAAATGGCTCTAAGCCCTACGGGACTTAACATCTGAGGTCATCAATCCCCTAGACTTAGAACTACTTAAACCTAACTAACATACGGACATCACACACATCCATGTCCGAGACAAGATTCGAACCTGCGACCGTTGCAGCAGCGCGTTTCCACACTGAAGCGCCTATAACCACTCGGCCACAGCGGCCGACGAAAGCCACTAGGCACGGACAGCACACGGATTTCGTGCTAAGGATCTGGACATGTGCACGCACGTTATTCTTCGTAAGGACGCCGTCAAAACGCCACTGCAACCGTGCTACAATGGACCTCACCGTGTGCTACGCAGGAGTTTACATACCATGGACATTCTCACTAATGGCAAGCAAGCTACAGTTTCAATGACAAGCGTTCAGCCGACCTACATGTTCAAAGAGGCACCGACTACACTAGCAAAGATTACGAGAGAGGAGAAGGAAGGGACTACAATCCAGTATCCCATTCTACCACCACCTCAACCACATGAAGACGAAGCAAAAAGCACGACTCACTAAGGAAGACACTTTCATTTTCCTGCCAGGTACAGAGAAGACTTACCTCGCTCCGCTCCCGCCAAGGAGACGCCTGTAGCGACTGCTACACACTGACACCGCAGTCGGCGCTTTCCATAATCACTCAATCACTTCGAAGTTCCAGGGCGAATGTGAAATGAAGACAGAAGAATGCCGTCCTTATGCCGAATGTTTTTGCTGCTAAGGGTGCAGTGATTCGCCTGCAGCGACGCTCCCCGTCTGTCCTAAGAGTGACAGAGCAAATACCGATTTTTTGTCTTTTTTTTGGGTAGGGATTCTTCGACTGTTGTTGATACAGTAACGCTTGTACACAACTGCGAACGAGGAGAGTTCATAAATCTGTTTCAAGTTCCATCTCGTCTTTGGTTATACGGAAGTTCAAGTGCGGGATTTTCTCACTTAGTTATACCTCGCGTCAGGCTCTTTGTTTACCTCAGTCTCCATGAATGAACGCATTCTCATGTCCACCATGACACTGATTGGGTATGTGATAATCTCACGATCAGTGACAGGGTGGCAGTTCACATCCTGGGTGGCTACAATCGAAGCGCTAGATTGTTTTCTGTAATCAACAATCTATCTATTCACAAGTCCCTAAAAAAAGGTTACTGAAATCAGGAACCAATTTAAAGATAAGATGTTACAAAATGCTACGTTCGCTGGAACGGAAAATTGTTATCAGCAACCAATAACGTCGTGGTGCAAATACTTCAGGTGATTCTTTTAACTGTGATAATTGGCAATTTCTTGGAGCGTATTTATTGCGATCTGTGACGAGAAGAACAGGCTACAGCTCTACACGAAACTCTCTCTGGATGGTGTTTACAGTCCTATCTTAGTTTTTGACAAAACAGTGAAAACTTTTTTTGGATAAAAGCCCTGTTTTATTTACATCCCATAGGAAATCATTGTAAAATGTGTCTTTGATGAAAAGATGCACTGTAAAGAACAAGTGTGATTAGAACAATCTTATAAAAAGATTTCAGAATGTTTGATCTGCAGTCGATGTTAAAAAATTCCGAAAGAGCAATTCAGTTCTGTAACACTAGCCAGTATTCAAATTTGTTTGTTTCTTTTCGAGGATGATTTAATTTTCAATTCTATGTGACTTCACAATGCCGGTTTTTGCGATGGATCATTAATTATTAAAATGTATACAGCTGCAGTGGTTTGACATAAATATGTTACCACCGAATACACAAACCATTGCATTGTCTAACATCGTTTGTGAACACCGTTGGCATTCAGAACAGCTTCCAGCCATTTCTAAATGGATAAATATGAGTCCTGCATGATGTCATACCATTCTTCCTGCTAAATAGTGGAACATCCAGGTAACTATGATGGGCGTAGATAGCGATCAGGCACCCTTCTCTCCAAAGTAGACCAGAAAGGCTAAATTATATTGAGATCTGGTGACTGTGTTGGCCAGAAGAGCTTCGACAGTTAATACTCGTGCTCACAAAACCAGTCGTGTATGATGTCTCAGATCTCAGATTCAAGAGAAACAAAAAACCAGCTGACAAACAAGCTGAACGAAGCGAAAATGAGCGTAAGAAGAGCAATAAGAGAAGCGTTCAATGATTTTGAAAGTAATGCGTTGTCAACCGACCCGAGTAACAGTAACAACATTAAGAGATTTTGGTCGTATGTAAAATCAGTAAGTGAGTCAAAATCATCTATTCATTCTCTCAGCGACCACACCGGCACCGAAACGGAAGATAACAGAGAGAAGGCCGAAATACTGAATTCGGTCTTCCGAAGTTGTTTCACCGTAGAAGATCGTAACACTGTCCCTCCTTTCAATAGTCGTGCGAACGTCGAAATGGCAGATATAGAAATAACAGATCGCGGAACTGAAAAGCAGCTACAATCGCTAAGTAGTGGAAAGGCTTCGGGACCAGATGACATACCTATAAGATTCTATAAAGATTATTCGAATGAACTTGCTCACTTTCTAGCAGAAATTTATCGTAGATCACTTGAGTAACGAACGGTACGTAGCGACTTGAAAAAAGGGCAGGTCATTCCCGTTTTCAAGAAAGGCCGTGAGACAGTTCCACACAATTATATAGACCTATATCGTTGACGTCAATCTGTTGTAGAATTATGGAACATGTTTTATGCTCAAGAATTTTGACGCTCTTGGAAAATGAACAGCTCCTCTATAAAAATCAACATGTATTCCGCAAACAGAGATCCTGCGAAACTTAGCTTGCTCTGTTCCTCCATGAGATCCACAGCGCAGTGGAAAACGGCGCTCAGGCTGATGCCGTGTTCCTTGATTTCAGCAAGACATATGACACCGTCCCGCGATGCCGTTTAATGAAAAAAATACGAGCTTACGGAGTATCGGAGGAAACCTACGATTGGATTCAAGACTTTCTTGCAGACAGAACTCAACACGTCGCTCTTAACGTAACTAAATCGACTGATGTAAAGGTAATATGCGGAGTACCAGAGGGAAGAGTGATAGGACCGTTGCTGCTCCAATATATATAACTGACCAAGTAAAGTTTCGGATGCCCTTCAAGGCTATTCTCAGATGATGCAGTTGTTTGTACCAAAGCAGCAACGCCAGAAGATAGTAAGAATTTGCAGAACGACCTGCAGAGAATTAATGAATGGTGCAGATTCTGGCAGTTGACCCTGAACGTAAATAAATGTAACCTATTGCGCCTATATACGAAAAGATATCAACTGCTGTACAGCTACACTATTGATGACAAAGAGTTGGAGACAGCGTCTGCCATAAAATATCTAGGAGTGACTATCCAGAGCGACCTTAAGTGGAATGACCATATCAAACAGATTGTGGGAAAAGCAGACACAAGACTCAGATTCATCGGAAGAATCTTAAGGAAATGTAGCTCATCCACGAAAGGAGTGGCTTATAAGGCGTTTGTTCGCCCGTTTCTTGAGTATTGCTCATTTGTCTGTGATCCTTATCAGGTAGGACTGATAGAAAAGATCCAACGAAGAGCGGCGCGTTTCGTCACGGGTTCGTTTAGCTGGCGAGGGAGCGTTACGGAGATGCTAAACAAACTCCACTTGCAGACGTTACAAGAGAGATGTTGTGCATCACAGATTTACTATCGAAATTTCGGGGCACCACTTTTCAGGAGGAGTCAGACAACATATTACTTCCTCCCAGATACATCTCGCGTATTGACCAGGAGGAGCAAATTCGTGAACTTAGAGCCAATACAGAGGCTTACTGGTATTCTTGCCACGCACTATTCGCGACTGGAACAGGCTTGGAGGGATCAGATAGTGGCACCGAAAGTACCCTCCGCTACACACCATTAGCTGGCTTGCGGAGTATGATGTAGATGTAGATGATGCGAGCTGGGTGAGCACGGGCCCTGTGTCTTAGAACACAGCCTCACCATTGCGACCAGATGTGGTACTACCGGTTACATAATCCTTGGCAGTAATGTGACTTTGGAGTGTGTCTTTGAGCGCCCTGGAATACCACGATGTGGCTGCCAAAATCATCACCGAACTTTAGCACTCTTGGAAGATAAACATGACCAGAGGCAGGAAAAAAGGTGAAACGTCTAATCCGATCAGATGAGTTTCTTCCACTCCAGGTTTTATGGCTTCGGCAACACGTTTCTCTGTTACGTGCTTGTGTATCACTGGTGAGTTGTTTTGAAATTCCAATTCGCCCTGCAATTCCTTGTTTCAGGAGCTCTGTTTGTGCAGTTCTCGTGCTGACATGATTCTCGAGTGTGACATTCTGTTTTTCAGTGACTTTTGCAGCTGATTTTTTGCCGCAATAGTCTACAGTTAACGTCCGTCACAATCACTAAACACTCTGTTTCGTCCGTTTTATGCCTTAGTTGATGTTTTCCAGGTTTCTCTGTATGCGGTATAGATCTTCGATACGGTGCCTCTTGAAACTCTACATCATTCTCCTTTCTCTATCTTGGCTACGGGGACACTCACCATACTAGCACCAACAATTTGCCCACGCTATGTATCATTTATCTCTCACATAGTCCATTCACAAGTACATAGAAATTCTGCTGACCACAACTGACACTTGCAACACATTTAGAACATTCCACATCTGCAACCTGCAGACTCGGTTAGCACCTGCACTTTTGTTCAAGCATGAACTTCTCACGGTGTGCCCATATTTCTCACCAACCACTGTATGGGACAAAGGTTAATCACAGTTAAAAAAACAGAAATACTTCACTTTATTCCAGTCACACCGACTGCAGGCCAGTACTGGAAGACGCCAAGCAACATTAGCCAGGGACCCTCGCACTCTGCACTACTTGCTCGACAGTCCCAGCACACAAAGTAATCCCCAAAAATGACAAAAAAGTTTATAGATATCACGTATTAAGGCATTATAAAACTAATTACGATGGTTTTAAATGTTAAATTTAAATATTAATAATAAAATGTAAATATTTCATTGTGTGCAATGTAAATATTTTCGCAAGGCCTCAGGCCTCATATTTCCTGCAGTAAGAAGTGACGTGCACAACTAGTATATAGAGCAAAAATAAGGGATCTGGCGGAACAGACTTAACGCTATGCACTGAGGTAACAAGATGTCATGGGGTTCCTCCTAATGTCGTATCGGACCCCATTGCAACTCAACTTGGTATGGACTCAACAATTCGTTGGAGGCCCTCTGCAGTAAAACTTAGCCATGGTGCCTCTATAACAGTCCATAGTTGCGAAAGGGTAACCAGGTTAGGATTTTGCACTTGAACCGGCCACTCAACTATGTCTCATCATCATTCGATGGGAGTCATGTCGGGTGGTCTGGACAGCCAGACCAATTGCTCTAGCTGTCTAGAATGTTCTTCAAATCAGTCACAACAGTTGCGGTACAGTGACATGGAGCATTGCCATCCTAAAAATTCCATTGTTTGGCAACACTTGTCCATGAATAGCTCCAAGAAGACGAACGTAACCATTTCCAGTCAATAATTGGTCAATTCCATGTAAACACAGGCTACACCATCATGGAGCTACCACCGGCTTGCACAGTGACTTGTTGACAACTTGTTTCCAAGCCTTCATGGGATCTGCTCCAAACTCAGCTTTACCAACTGAAATCAGGACTCGCCTGACCAGGTTTTCCAGTCATGCAGCGTGCAATTGATTTGGTCACGAGCTCAAGAGAGGCTCTGCAATTTATGTCGTACTGTTAGCAAAGGTCGTCTGCTGCCATAGCCAGTAGATCCATTTTGTATCTTGGGACATTAGGACAATTTTATAAAAAATTAAAAAAAAGTCGCTCGTGACCGCATCACTCACGATTTTCTTATTTTTATAACATTGTCCTATTCCCCCAGAACATACAAAATGGATCTACTGTCTGTTTTACCTAATAATAATATAATAATAACTATAATAAAAAATCATTTATTTTACATACATTTCCCATAGGTGAATGTAATGTAATTAAATAAATTAGAGGATTAACTATTATTTTTAAAAACAATTTTTAAAAAAGACATTTTTTCCATCATTTTCTTAGTCCCCAAAATTGTCCTATTTTTGACTTTTGTGAAAAACGCGTTTTTTTAAATTATTTTCGAAACAAATTTTTAAGAAAGCATTTTTATAACTTTTTCTTAGCCCCCAAATATGTACTATTTTTTACTTTCGTGAAAAACTCATTTTTTTAAAGAATAAGTATAAAAAAGCATTTTTACAACTTTTTCTTAGCCCCAAAAATTGTCCTATTTTTTACTTTTGTGAAAAATGTGTTTTTTTAAATTATATCAGAGTGTCTGAAATATGGTGGTGACAAAATTGTGAAACTGATAACACAGCTCTTCAACAAAATAATACATGGAGATTCAGTACCCAATGAGATGAAGCTAGGTTACATTAATACAATCTTTAAGAAAGGGGATTGCAAAATTTGTTCAAACTATCGAGGAATTTGTGTTACAAACACATTAATGAGAAGTTTTGCGAAAGTAATTAAAAAGATACTGGAAAAAAATTTTAGAACCCAAGAAGAACAATGTGGATTCACAGCTGGGAGATCATGTGCATACCATATTTTCACATTATGACAGATTTTGGAGAAACATAGGGAAAAATCGAAAAACATAGGATTAATTTTCATAGATCTAAAAAAAGTGTATGATACTGTTCCAAGAAAATTACTGTGGAGAGCACTACATATGGCAAACATAAACCCTTCCTTGATTAAAATAATACAACAGATGTATAAAGATAACATTTGCCAAGTGAAAGTTGGTAATAAACTTTCACAGAAATTTAGAACAAGCAAAGGCCTTTTACAGGGCTGTCCCATGTCACCATCATTATTTAAAATCTACATAGATATTAGCCTTAGACCATGGTTTCATGAATGTAATAGTGTGGGATTAGAAATAAGAGATGGAGTTTACCTACATCATTTATTATTTGCTGATGATCAAGTAGTCATAGCACGAGATGGGGAGGATGCTACCTATATGTGCAATCAACTAGCAGTAACATACAAAACCTGGGGCTTGAAGGTTAATTACCAAAAAACAGAATACTTGATAATGATTCAGATGAACTATACATTGAAGGAAAAAATCAAAAAGGTAAACACTGTCTGTTATTTGGGATCCATTTTAGAAATTGAGGGAAAATCAGAGTCAGAAATCAATAAAAGAATTAGTAGCGGATGGAGGGTCATTGGGATGCTTAACTCGGTCTTATGGAGCAGGAATGTAATGAGCAGAACTAAAAAATTAATATACAAATCCATATTAGAGAGTGTGGTTCTGTATGGAACGTAAACCTGGACAATTAACATGAAGCACATTAAAAAATTACTAGCTCTAGAGATGGACTTTTGGAGAAGATCGGTAAGGATCTCCAGGAAAGAAAGATAAGGAACACTGAAATAATAAGGAGAATGGAAATAAAAGAAAGAATATATGACGTAATGGATAGGATGAAATTACAGTGGTGCGGGCATGTACGACAAATGGAGAAAACCAGAATACCAAAATTGATACTGGAGTGGGAACCGGAGGGGAGAAGAAGAAGAGGATGACCTATGACCACCTGGTTCCAAAATGTACAGCACACAATGAGGAGAATGGGCGCAGAGGAAGAAGACACACAAGATCAAAACACCTGGAGGAATATTTTGAGAATATAGTTTAAGAACATTTATTGTTTGTATTGTAATTTCCAAGGAAATTATTATGTTGGAGATAAGCATCTGTAATGAGGAAAAGCTCAAATAATAATAAAAAAATAAAAATATCAGATATTTAAGAAAATTACTTTGCTTTCAGCTACCTAGTTTCAACTACTTTTTGAATGTAAGTAAAATTAATGCACATGTATTAATTAAAACAAAAGTAAATTACATTTAAAATCTTATTGATTTTAAAAAACTATAAAACAAACCCACAATGACCTATACATATTTTTCTGTATTTCGGACTCCTCTGCCCCTATGTTCACAGCACTACACGAAGACTAAGTTCTTAATTAACAGAACTGCTTCTTTTATTTGGGCTGTTTTTAAGTACATAGGCGAGTGTCTTGGATGTTTTAGCCAAATGGCTAGCACTCTCCACACAAATACATTATAATGACCTTTGATATGCTCACACTCATTGGTCAACGACTGTGTGAAGTTTGGCTGAAGTAAGGGAGCTTGATGAATGTATATATAGTTGGAGTTCTACTGACAAAGATCTTCTAAATATCAACTTCTTCATCAATTTATTTCAGGCTCAAATTCATTATTTTCTTAACATTATTCCATTTTAAAATTGGAGAACAAGCGTGAACAATTGAAGAATGGGATTATGAACAACAAATTTATAAACAAAAATAGAGAAAATTATATCTAAAGTAACGTTGATAGAAGTTAGAATCTAGTTAGTTCAGACTAATGGTCACAGATGTCTCTCTAACTACAGTTCGATAATATAAAATGAAGTACAATTTCATACATGCAAAATGTATCTACTATGACTCAGCACTTTTGGACTTGTGATTTTCTGTTTAATCTCAAGACTACGTAAATTCGCTTCTTACCATAACTTTTTTATTTTTATAGATATTTGAATTGTGATTACATTTTTGGGTAGGTCGTTTTCCCCTTAAAAGGCGCTACCCGTAATACATGGAAGTAAGTTGGGTTGCATAACTCATAGGTGGCAAGGGGCATAATTTGTTTTGTTAATTTCTCAGTCAAATATTAAACGATTTTAAAAATTCAAAATGCTAACATAATCTACATGAAAAGAACGATCCAGAAGAAATATAATAAAATAAATCAGAAGTCATTTAATAAGAAACATACTGAAATTTTCAATTTTTATTTTTTCTATCTCTCTTAAAATGTTCCAGAAATATGTATAAGAATGAAGTTACCACTTTTATAAATTTTTTCAGTTTTTCATTCATTTATATAAAAGCAAATATTAAAAATAAGAAGTTTCAGTAAGTATTCTATGTTGTGCATCATATGTAAGATTCCTTTTACTGTACATTTTTACACAAGCAAGTGTAACATTTGGAATTTAACATTAAAAGTTGCACAAAGTTTCATAGTAGTTACCTGTGTAGTTACAACAATTTTTCTGCACGTCATATTGATTACATAAATTGATAATTAGTTATAGAGCTAAATGGATTAATGTCAATATCTGATTTTAGTAAAGTAATTATTTTAAAATTTAAAAGTGCATCATACGCATTAAGAAAATTATTTGTTGGATTAATATTCCACTTTTCTTGTGCAATAACTTCACTTCTGCCATTTTTTAAATATACATTCTGTAGTATAACATGATCAAATAACAAAGAATCAACTAATTGATTATTTTTACTGTTTGTCTGAAATACAACACAACCAAAATATGGCATATCAAATTCTGTTGAGTTATAGTAATTTGTAATATCAAGTTCATAATTATTATTACCACATAATCCAGCAACTTCTTTTGTTTGAAGTTCATAAAAAGAAATAGGAATTTTAGGATTTTTAAAATATTTTCACATTGTTCAAGTTAGTAATTTCGTTCATTTTTAACAACAGGTACATGAATTTCCGTAGATTCTATAATAATTTATTCTTTTTTAGGTAATTTACCTTTTATTTCAATTCTGGCATCATTTTTATCAGACCAATGTAGAATTACATTTCTAGAACATGAACTACATCTAAAAATTATTGTTAAATCTCCTTCCCACATAATGTTTTTATAATTTTTAAAAAATCTGACAAGTAATGATAATGGATAGAGAACTTCATTTCTTTTACTATTTAAATTATTGTACTAATTATATGTCCCTCTATACCTATTTTGTCAGTAACAGATGAAGTTACATCTAATAAGACCGATGAAGAAAGAAAAGGATGCTCAATTCTAGATAAATTATTATTTCCTTTCTTTATCGTTATAAAATCAAACAGTTTTGCTACATAACCATCAATTATTTTTTTATTTTCCATGATAAGTTGGCTAATCCATACCATCATTTCCAATAATACTAATACTTATGTGTAATTGTCCATGATTTGGACGAAGCCAACCATCACCAATATTTATTAAATTTCTGTATCTTTGTTTGGAACATTTATATTATTTTCAGTTTTGTCATTCACAGGGAATGAGTAAAACTGATAACTTTCAATTTTATTCATGATTTATTAAGGAAAATATTTATTAAGATATTTCTTAAACAACTGTTACACTAGCACCATTAAAGTCAATTAAACTACCATTTTCATCAGTTATAGTAACTTCTAAATTGTATCAAAAATAGGAATATTTACATGATAATTTGGTTCATAAATTATTGGTCCACCAAAGTCTGCATTATGTTTAAATGAAGCAATAGTATTAGCTTCTTTATGTAAATGACCATTATGTTTTACATACATTCTATCAGCAAGATTAAAATTATATTTATTATTTCAAAAGGAATTACTTTAGGAACATCTTTAGCAACAACTTTTTCATTAGGTAAAACAACATGATTATTAAAACCAAGTAAACTTCCAATACTATCTTCTATATCCATATACAATTTTACATCACTTTCATTAACAATTCTGTTTAAAATTTAATCTGCTTTAATGCGTATATTGGGCTTTTCCAAATGAATGATTTTTTAAAAAAATCTTTAAAACTGTATTGATCTACAGGATTTTCTATCATTTCCCCATCAAAATTAAGTTTATTATTTTTGTTATAAAATTTGGAGATAAAAAAGTTGAATAATAACCAACTAGTGAAATGTTAGTATAATTATCACATATTGGAACAGTTAATCTTTTTCTAAGTACAGATGATTTATCACTAAGTTGAAACAGTCTGCTCATTTATTACTGACAAAAAATTATTAATAAATGAATTAAAAATTGATTGGAAACCTAAAGTAATAATTACAGAAAATAAGTTACAAAACAAACATGGTAAGCTTCTATCAAATTCTATCAGATGTGCATTAATTGGGGCAAGTTGTTGTGGAAAAACAACTTTAATGATTGATAATTATATTTCAACTCTAGGATGGTTGAATTGGAATAAAAGTAATCATTTGTATATTTATTCTAAAAGTTTAGAATAGTCAAAGCATCAAAAATTTATAAAAAGATGTGAAAAAATTGAAAACAAACATAATGAGAAGATTGCTACTTTCATTGAAAATAGTGATGAAAATATTCCATTAGATGAATGTGAAATTAATTCAGTTGTGATATTTGATGATTTCATTCTTGAAAACCAGAGTGTGGTCAGAGAATATTTTACTAGGGGAAGACAAAAAGTTATAGAATGCTTTTATTTAGCTCAAACTTATTCAAAAATACCAAAACAGTTATTTAGAGACAATTCAAATTTTTTAAATATTTTTAGACAAGATGATAAAAATCTAAATCCTATTTACCAGGAATTTGTTGGTGCAAATTTAAAGTTTGAAAATTTTAAGGAAATGTGTATTAAATGTTAAAATGATGAGTTTGTATTTCTCACAATAGACATGACTAGAAAACCAAGTGAAGGTAAGTTTAGAAATAAAATACAAGATTTTTTAAACCTTCAATTATTTTTGTCTCCAATAAATGGACACTTTAAAAAGATATTGCATATCTGTTAGACAATGATGATGATGTCTTACCTGAAGATAGATATGAATTTAAAGAAGCTCTTGATTACTTAAAAAATTATGAAAAATCAGAAGAAGTAGAATCAATTTATGGCCAACATTTTACAATTTGTTCATGGCCTAACAACAATGCTACATGTGGACCAGGAAGATGTGGTTGTTATTATTATCATAAATGTATAAGTAAAACACATTCTGTTATTAATTTTATAAAAACAAACAATAAACAAAAATATAAACATTAAACATAAATATAAACATTAAACAAAAAATTTAAACATAAACGTTAACCATAATTGTTAAATGTAAATGTTAAACATAAATTTCTTCCTTTAATAAATGTTTGCAAAGTACTATGAAAAAGCTGTTAAACAAGATAAACAATATAGAAAGAAAGCTCTAGAATTAAGAGAACAATTTAAGCTTTGGAAAAAGCAACCAAGAACAGAATATGAAAAATATAAAAACGAAGATCAACCTGTTATTGATGCTATTGTAAAAGTAAAACAAGATATTGAAGTGTTAGGTGATAATGTTTTAAAAGCTATTGAAGAAAATAGAAAAGTTGAAAAACAAATGACTCCATATCATCATAGTATAGAAAATTTTGGTGACATATCACAAATTCAACGATTAACAGATTGGCCTGAAGATAATATTTCTGGAAAATATAATTATACATTAAGTGAATTAGAAATTAAAAATATATTTAATAAATATGAACAAGAAAAAAAATTAAGGAAAACAACAGAAGAGAAGCAACCTGATAATGCCACAAAAATTAAAGAGGTACAGTATGATAATGTTAATGTTGATGAAGCACCAGCACTTGTTGGTAAAAAATTATAATAAATGTAAGTGAAAGAATGTTAAGCTATATTAATCATAGTGAAGATCCAACTTTTGGATTAAAACCTGTTGGAACAATTAAATTTGTTGGTAAATTACCTGTAATATTTAATGGTGATAGGTTAAAATTTGGTGCAAAAGAATATGAAGTTACAGATGGATTAATGAATCTTTTAACTAAAAAACGGAATGCTATAGATTATTTAAATGAAAAGTTTAATTCTCTTGATTTATCAAATTATGGAGATGTATTATATCGTTCTGAAAGTAATCCAAATAAAATGAAATCAAGTAGAGGTAAAAAAATATTATAAACTGATAACAGAAATCGTTAATGTATATTTTCCGAAGTATATCAACTACTATCATTAGATGATTCATCAACAAGTGAAGCAGATGTCGCTATTGGATATGGTTTAGTTAATAAATAGACAGATAATGCAATTGAATATGTTTGGATGAATGATGTTGGACAATTAATTGATAGATTAGCAGTGAATCATGGTGACGAATTAGTGGAAATAAGAATTATCATAATGAAAAAGTTAGTATTGCACAAAAGTTAGAAAATAAATTTAATGATTTTATAATTGATAATCCAAAAGTAATTCCATATTTAATTAGAATTTTAAATAATCTTCCACATAAATTTTGGAAAAGTGATAGATATGGAAAACGTTTAGTAAACACTTTTTTATTAACATATTACCATTTGAAATGCATCTTTGTGGTTATCGATTTTGTGGTCCAGGAACGAAGTTAGAAGAAATATTAGCTAGAGGAGATGAAGAAATAAATCAATTAGATGAAGCTTGTAAAAAAACCTGATATTGCTCACAGAGATAATAAAGATTTAGAAAAAAGACATATAACTGATAAAGAACATTAATTATCTGCAAAATAAAGAATGCATGAAAATGATGCTTCATTTGGTGAAGCAGTTGCAGCAACAGCAGTTAGAGCAATAATGTATGGAAAACGAAATTAGGTATGGGAATTAATGTTGATGAAAATGGTTGTTGATTATAAATTTAAAAATCTTTACAGAATTTTTAACTATATGAATGAATAACTATACAATTGATTATACTTTACTACCTAGTGGCACAACAAAACCAAAATCAATTAAATTAAAATTAAATAATGAACAATTAAATGCAATTGAACCATCTTTAACATATGTACAATAAAGAAAGAAATAAAAAAGATAGGTGGAAATTTACGATTACATTAGGTATTCCTGTAGTTAAAAAATGATGGTAGAGGACTACACAACATGAAGGCGGATTTTTACCATTATTATTCGCTGCATTACCATATTTAGCAACAATTGGTTCTTTAGCTGGTGCATCTGCAGCAATTGCAAATGCAGTTATAAATAAAAAGAAAGCTGATAAAGAATTAGAGGAACAAAAAAGGCATAATTTAGAAAAGGAAAAGAAAGCTGGTAATGGAATAAAGAAAACAAAACAAAACTACAAAAAGTAATAGATGAATATCCTAACACATCAAGTAATTGTGATACAGAAGAAATTACTAAACAATTAAAAATTAAACACTTTTGTGGCATATACATGACTGATGAATTACCAAATAAACAATTTAAAATTGAATGTAGGAAAATTAATTTAGATGTATCTGATAATTCTGGTACACATTGGATTTGTTTTATAAAAATAATTTAAAAAAATATGTTTTTGATTCTTTTGGTGACAATATACCAAAGCAACTAGTTAAGTATTTAGGAAAAAACGAACCATACTACAATACAGAAAGAATACAAAATGTTGATTAAGTAATACATAGTCATTTATGTTTATTTGTTTTATTATTGGTTTGTGAGAATTATAATTTTAATGCTGTTTAAGATTTAATAAATGGATACTTTTGGAAATAAGATACATCTAATGAAACAAAATTAACAAGTGCATAACACATCCACATTGGATATAGAAAAAATTGAAAATATGATTAAACAATTTGATCCAAAGATTACTAATGCAATTAAACATGTTCAAAAACAATTTAATGTTACTTTTAAAGTAACTAAACGCTATATTAGTTTTAAAGGTAGAAGATGTGCTAACATAAATGATCGAAATGATTTAAAAGATGTAGACAATACTAAGAAATGAATATGTTACAAAACAGGAATACACAACCTTTCTAACACAACTTAATAATTATGTTAAGAAAGAGAATTATGACAAGATTTTTTCAGATTTGAACCAAAGAAATGGTATTATAAACATTATTATGGCGCATAATAATAAAGATATAAACGATATGAAAAGAAATCTTATTAATGCTTTAAATAAAATTGATTCAGTAGAAAGTAATGTTAAATCATTAGAAAGTAGGTAAAGATCTAAAAGTATTGGAAAAATTAGATTAATTTTAACTTTATTAAACTTTAACCTATATAAATGGAAAATCATACTTCACATGATTATCATATTTATTGTATAAAGTGTAAAAAGTTTATTAAAACACATAAACCACTTAGAGTAACAATTAAAAACAGAAAACAAAGAATTGAAGGTCTTTGTACAATATGTAAAAGTAAAAAGAGTAAATTTATTAAAAAAATTTTGTAAATGGTGAAGGTCTAAATAATAATAATATTCGTGAAGAAATAATTAATGAATCACATAAACCAATTAGAAAGAATTTTAAAAGAAGAATTGTTGTTTCTTTTAATATAGATGATTTATGGCAAGCTGATCTAGTAGAGATGGATTCTGGAAATTTAAAAGAGATTTCTAAGATAAACCAAGATTATAAATATTTATTAACAGTGATTAATGTTTTTTAAAATATGCATTTGCTGTTCCTATCTACGAACGGTTTAACAGAACACTTAAAGAGAAGATGTGGAACAAATTTGCTTTACAAGGAAATTATAAATGGATAAATTTAGTTAAAGAATTAATTGATGAATACAATAACACAAAACATCCTACAATAAGAATGAAACGAGTAGAAGCAAATGAAAAAATTTATAAATAATTAACATTGTATCTAGTGAGCAAGCTAAATTTAAAAAAGGTGATAAAGTGAGTATTAATAAACTTAAAGGTCTTTTTGATAAAGGATATACAGATAATTGGTGAGCAGAAATATTTGAAATTGAAAATATAATTTATTGTAATCTAGTGACATATAAATCATAAGATATAATAAGGAGATTTTTATGAACAAGAAGTACAAAAACTAAATATCCGGGTGTATACTTAGCTGAAAAAGTTTTGGGAAAGAAAGGAGATAAAGTTTATGTTAAAACGTTAGGTTTTAATTCACATAACCGTTGGGTAAGTAAAGATAAAGTTACTTTACAGTAGTTCTGTTTGATGAGCGACTGCATCAAGTATTTCAGTTTCATTAATAAATTGTTCTTATGTATAGTTATCCAAAATATTGAAATAGTTCAGATGACAGACAATCCTTAAATTTTCTTTCATTCTTTGAAACAGAATTGTTGAATTAGGATTATAATTCAATCTTAAGATTTCTTCACAATTTGGAGGTCTATCTTCGATTTTATATAGTTGTTTCTGTAAATTTTTCGTTGTTCTAATGACATAATAGTCGTATTCATATTCATGAAAAAATAATTTTAAGTGAATGATGGTCTTAAACTGTAATCAATTTTTTAGGAACTACTTGTGGTAATAAATTATTTATTTTTTCATTTCTTTTACATATTATTTCTGAAGCAATATTAACGGTTTTATCTTAATTTTCGTGTGTGATCATCTTTCATTTTAATTATATCAACTTTAATTGAATTATTTCCGTATTTAATTTATTCAAATCTTGCTTTTATTGTATGCAATTATCTTTGTGTTTTATTTGATATTTACAAGCATCAATCATCTCTTTTCTAGTCTTATATCACCATGTTTTCTAATTGATGGTAAAACTTCATGAGTAACCCATCTTTTAAATTGTTTAGCTTCTCTTTTTTAGAAGATAAAATTATGCAATGTAATCCTGATTTATTGATTAATATAGTTTATTTAAATGGGTGCTATAAGATAGCGGGCTTTGTTCTAATAAATTTTTAATGTAATTCGAACATCAACAAAACATCTACCCTAACAGCTTTTTGTCGCTTCATTTATTCTAAAATCTTAGCAACATCTTTTGCTATAAGCCACGGATTATTTTCTTCATCAATATCCATGAAAACATGCTTATTGTTGTAAGTAAACTTGTTGTTGAACAGATCTACAAGCAATTACATTTAAGAGAAATATTTTTTATTAGTTTGGCAAATAATAAATAGTACCTGAAATTCGTAGAGTGTATTTAAGATTAAATTAAATTGGTGAATTAAATTTTTTCAAAATCTAATAAAAATTATTTCTCATAAATGGAGAATAGAAGTGAAATGCAAACTAAACTAAAAGAAACTTAAGTACTAATTGAGGTATATGAAAAAGATAATAATAGCCCTATTTGTTTAAGTGATGACAATAATAATGCATTTGTTAAAACAAATTGCAGGTATATTTATCATAAACAATGTATTGACAAACTGTGAAAGGAGAAAGAAAACTCCCACTTTGTAGAAGTATTATTAAAAATAATGAACCAACATTAGTTGACATACTGAAAACACTTGATTCTTTACCAGTAAATATAATTAAACCTTTTGATCAATTGTTTGATTCTTTACCAGTAACTTCAAACTCTTTTCATCCTCTATTTGATAGAAATCAAAAAATTTGAAATCAGGACTGTGATTATACAGATTCGTATTTTTTAAATAATTTATATAAATAACTCAAAATTAAGCTATAAAAATATTAAAATTTACTTTTTTGTAAATCTAATAATTTTTTTCTATATAAATGGAGCACATTCAAGTTCAACAAGATTGTTCGGTGAAAACTAAATTTTGTAAATTTTATAATACAGAGGTATCAATTGATTATTTTACTTTACAAAAATTCACAAAAAATTCTAATAGAACTATATGTAGGCCTTGTTTAAATAAATACCATGTAGAAAATATCATTAAAAATCGAATTCCTTGTGTATCTGGAAAAGTCTTGCTAAATATTATTTTAAAGAACATTTAAGGTGAAATCCAAGCGAAGAACGTACGAAAATGGGAAATGAATCTACAATGAATAGTGAAGTAGTCACAACTGATGCAAAAAAGAAATGTAAAATATGTCAAGAAATTAAAGATTTATACTGCTTTTATATAAATCCAGCATATAAAGATAAACAGAATAATAAATGTAAGAAATGTACCTTAGAAATTATTAAGAATAAGAAAGCTGTAACTTTAAATAATAATCCTTTATGATTAATAATCTATCTACCTATTAAATCATAATAATTTTATTAATAAAAATAATTTTTGCAAAACTAATGAATTTTTTGTAATAAATAGAAGAACACACTAATTAATTGTTAAACTTAATAGTAAACTAAAAAGTAAACTATTTTTTTAAAATACTTCTTGTTAAAAACAATTTGTTTAAAAAATAAATTATTCTTAGACTAATACTCTTTTTATTAATTCATTACTAAATAATAATCCTTATCCATCTATTAAGTATTTATCATTTTATTAACAAAGTTAATTTTTACAAATCTATTAAATTTTTTGTAATAATTAGAATAACGAAATGGAGAGGTATACTACTGTACAACTAGAACAAATTGCTTATCGACTACAACGATACACTCTTGCAAGACATCGTCAATTTTGTCAAGGTAACAATTTACGAGGATATTCAAATTTACGTTAAGCTGATTTAATTTATTTTATTAATAGTAATCATTCAATTATTATTAGTAATCATCGAAATATTGTTAGGAATAATTCACCTGTAGTAAATGAAAATAATACACCTGAAAATAGTACAAATATTGTTAAAAATTATCTGTCTAAAATAAGTGATAATCATAACATTTATATAACAGAAGTAAGTAAAAATTATAAAAATTCTGTTTATATTTATATACCTGAAGAAGTAATAATCAAAAAATTTTGTTAAAAATACTAAAATCAATGTAAGTGAAAATCTTTGGTAAGAGTTAGCATTTTGTGATATTTATGATGTTTTTCTAACTAAGGAATACAAACTATTAAAAAGAATATTCCCATTTTCTACAAATATATTTGATAAACCAAAATACAGAAAAACAATTAAAAATTACTTAGCACTTCCTGACAGATTACAAACTATAAATTTAGAAAACAGTATAGATAGATTTGATCCTAATCATTTCTTAAATGCAGTAAAAACAAAAATTTTTTAAATTATCATGGTGTAAATATAAATTTTTATATATATTGTGGATATAAACTACAAACAGGTGAAATAAATGAAAAAGTATATATATATATATATATATATATCGAAATTATAAGGACCATGTTGTTTATGGATGACCAAATTGTGATAAAAAAATTATCCAATGTATAAAACAAGATGTTGAAGAAATTGGAAGAAATTATTCTTAAATTGAAGAAATGAAACCACTTACAAATGAAGAAAATAAAATACACAATAATTCTAAATTTTGTACATTATGTAAATATTATTATACAAAAAAAAACAAAAAAGTTCGTCATCTTGGAAAATATATTGCTCCATTATGTAATAATTATAACTCACAACTACAACAACCTGATTTCATACCTATTTATCTACAAAATTTATCTGGTTATGATTATCATCTTTTTGTAATAGAACTTGGTTATGATAATAAAGAAATAGAATTAATACCAAATAATGACAATAGATACCTTGGTTTTAGTAAATTTACAAAAAACTTACAGTGAGATTTGTTGATACATTTAGATTTATGGCTTTTTCACTTCATAAACATTCTTCAAATTTTAAAAAAATCTATTTAAAAATATCAAAAAGTGTATTTCTCCAGAATTATTTAAGTTAGTAATTAGAAAAGATGTTTATCCATATGATTACATGGATTCTTGGAAAAAATGTGAAGCAACACAATTACTACAATAGATAAATTTTACAATGAATTAAATGATTGTGACATAAGTGATGAAGATTATGGACATGCAAAATTAGTTCGGAAAAAATTCGATATTAAAAATCTTGGTGACAATCACGATTTGTATCTTAAATCTGATATATTAGTGTTAGGTGATGTATTTGAAAATTTTTGAATCACATGTATAAGTACATATAGGTTAGATCCTTCTTGGTATTTTACAGCACCAGATTTATCTTGGTATGCAATGTCAAAAATTACTAATCCAAATCGTGAATTATTACATGATTATCATATGCTTCTGGTGGTTGAAAAAGGAATAAGAGGAGGAATTTCACAATGTTGTAAGATATATATAAAAGCAAATAATAAATATTTAAAAGGTTAATAATAAAGAAATATCAAATTATATAATGTATCTAGATGCAAATAATTTATATAGTTACGCTATGAACCAATATTTACCATATGGTGGATTTAAATGGGTAGAACCAAATAATTTTAATAGTACATAAACCAGTTACATGTCAAACAATAGTCAAGATGGATATATATTTGCAGTAGATCTAGAAATCCAAAAGAATTACATGATTTAAATGAAGATTAGCCATTATCTCCTGAAGGAAAACTTGTTCCACATACAAATGAAAGTAAATGTAGTACATTATAGAAATCTTACACAAAATTTATCTTTAGGAATGAAACTTACAAAAATATATAAAGTTTTAAAATTTAAACAATCTGATTGGTTAAAGAAGTATATAGATCTAAACACACAGTTAAGAACGAAAGCTAAAAATGATTTTGAAAAAGGGTTCTATAAATTAATGAATAATTCTGTATTTCGAAAAACAATGCAGAGTATATGAAACACAAGATATAAAATTAGTTTCCAATAGTAAAATATGTGATAAACTTCTAAACCAAACTTTAAACATAGATCTATATTTTGTGAAAATCTAGTGGTTATCCACATGAATAAAACTAAAATAATATTTAATAAACCTATTTATGATGGATTAAGTATACTTGTTTGTCAAAAGAATTAATGTATGATTTTCATTATAGAGTTGTTGTAGTTGTTGTGGTCTTCAGTCCTGAGACTGGTTTGATGCAGTTCTCCATGCTACTCTATCCTGTGCAAGCTTCTTCATCACCCAGTACCTACTGCAACCTTCATCCTCCTGAATCTGCTTAGTGTACTCATCTCTTGACCTCCCTCTACGATTTTTACCCTCGACACTGCCCTCCAGTACTAAATTGGTGATCCCTTGATGCCTCTGAATATGTCCTACCAACAGATCCCTTGTTCTAGGCAAGTTGTGCCACAAACTACTCCTCTCTCCTATTCTATTCAATACCTCCTCATTAGTTATGTGATCTACCCATCTAATCTTCAGCATTCTTCTGTAGCACCACATTTCGAAATCTTCTATTCTCCTCTTGTCTAAGCTATTTATCGTCCATGTTTCACTTCCATACATGGA
The DNA here is from genome assembly GCF_023864345.2 of Schistocerca serialis cubense. Lineage (NCBI taxonomy): Eukaryota > Metazoa > Arthropoda > Insecta > Orthoptera > Acrididae > Schistocerca > Schistocerca serialis. The sequence goes on along the minus strand of NC_064641.1, from coordinate 237,773,067 downwards.
TGGCTACACTCCATGCAAATACTTTCAGAAACGACTTCCTGACATTTAAATCTATACTCGACGTTAACAAATTTTTCTTCTTCAGAAACGATTTCCTTTCCATTGCCAGTCTGCATTTTATATCCTCTCTACTTCGACCATCATCAGTTATTTTGCTCCCCAAATAGCAAAACTCCTTTACTACTTTAAGTGTGCCATTTCCTAATCTAATTCCCTCAGCATCACCTGACTTAATTCGATTACATTCCATTATCCTCATTTTGCTTTTGTTGATGTTCGTCTTATATCCTCCTTTCAAGCCACTGTCCATTCTGTACAACTGCTCTTCCAAGACCTTTGCTGTCTCTGACAGAATTACGATGTCATCAGCGAACCTCAATTTTTTTATTCCTTCTCCATGGATTTCAATACCTACTCCAAACTTTTCTTTTGTTTCCTTTACTGCTTGCTCCAGAATTACGATGTCATCACCGAACCTCAATTTTTTTATTCCTTCTCCATGGATTTTAATACCTACTACAAACTTTTCTTTTTTTTCCTTTACTGCTTGCTCAATATACAGATTGAATAGCATCGGGGAGATTACAACCCTGTCTCACTCCTTTCCCAACCACTGCTTCCCTTTCATGCCCCTCGATTCTTATAACTGCCATCTGCATTCTGCACAAATTGTAAATAGCCTTTCGCTCCCTGTATTTTACCCCTGCCACCATTAGAATTTGAAAGAGAGTATTCCAATCAACATTGTCAAAAGCTTTCTCTAAGTCTACAAATGCTAGAAACGTAAGTTTGCCTTTCCTTAATCTTTCTTCTAAGATAAGTCTTAGTGTTAGTATTGCCTCACGTGTTCCAACATTTCTATGGAATCCAAACTGATCTTCCCAGTCCCAGAGATCGGCTTCTACCAGTTTTTCCATTCCTCTGTAAAGAATTCGCTATAGTATTTTTCAGCTGTGACTTATTAAACTGATAGTTCGGTAATTTTCACATTTGTCATCATTCTTTGGGATTGGAATTATTATATTCTTCTTGAAGTCTGAGGGAATTTCGCCTGTCTCATACATCTTGCTCACCAGATGGTAGAGTTTTGTCAGGACTGGCTCTCCAAGGAGAGGATGGAATGTTGTCTACTCCCAGGGCCTTGTTTCGACTTAGGTCTTTCAGTGCTCTGTCAAACTCTTCATGCAGTATCATGTCTCCCATTTCATCTTCATCTACATCCTCTTCCATTTCCATAATATTGTCCTCAAGAATATCGCTCCTGTATAGACCCTCTATATACTCCTTCCACCTTTCTGCTTTCCCTTCTTTGCTTAGAACTGGGTTTCCATTTGAGCTCTTATATTCATGCAAGTGGTTCTCTTTTCTCCAAAGGTCTCTTTAATTTTCCTGTAGGAAGTATCTATCTTACCCCTCGTGAGATAAGCCCCTACATCCTTACATTTGTCCTCTAGCCATCTCTGTTTAGCCATTTTGCACTTCCTGTCGATCTCATTTTTGAGACCTTTGTATTCCTTTTTGCCTGCTTCACTTACTGCATTTTTGTATTTTCTCCTTTCATCACTTAAATTCAGTATCTCTTCTGTTACCCAAAAACTTCTACTAGCCGTCGTCTTTTTACCTGCTTGATCCTCTGCTGCCTTCACTATTTCGTTCTTCAAAGCTACCCATTCTTTTCTACTGTATTTCTTTCCGCCATTCCTGTCAATTGTTCCCTTATATTCTCCCTGAAACTCTGTACAACCTCTGGTTCTTTCAGTTTATCCAGATCCAATCTCCTTAAATTCCCACCTTTTTGCAGTTTGTTCAGTTTAAGTGTACAGTTCATAACCAATAAATTGTGGTCGGAATCCACATCTGGCCCTGGAAATGTCCTACAATTTAAAATCCTGTTCCTAAAACTCTGTCTTATCATTATATAACCTACATGATACCTTTTAGTATCTCCAGGGTTCTTCCATGTGTACAACCTTCATTCATGATTCTTGAACCAAGTGTTAGCTATGGTTAAGTTATGCTCTGTGCAAAATTCTATCAGGTTGCTTCCTCTTTCATTTCTTAGACACAATACATATTTATCTACTATGTTTCCTTCTCTTCCTTTTCCTACTGTCGATTTCCAGTCATCCATGACTATTACATTTTCGTCTCCCTTCACTACCTGAATAATTTCTTTTATCTCATCATACATTTCATCAGTTTCTTCATCACCTGCAGAGCTAGTTGGCATATAAACTTGTACTACTGTAGTAGGTGTGGGCTTTGTGTCTATCTTGGCCACAATAATGCGTTCACTATGCTGTTTGTAGTAGCTTACCCACACTGCTATTTTTTTATTCATTATTAAACCTACTCCTGCATTACCCCTATTTGATATTGTATTTATAACCCTGTATTCCCCTTACCAAAAGTCTTCTTCCTCCTGCCACTGAACTTCACTAATTCCCACTATATCTAACTTTAACCTATCCATTTCCCTTCATAAATTTTCTAACCTACCTCCCCGATTAAGGAATCTGACATTCCAAGCTCTGATCCATAGAACGCCAGTTTTCTTTCTCCTGATAACGACGTCCTCTTGAGTAGTCCCCGCCCGGAGATCCGAATGGGGGACTAGTTTACCTCCAGAAGGTTTTACCCTAGAGGACGCCATCGTGATTTAATCATACAGTAAAGCTGCATGCCCTCAGGGAAAATTATAGAGTTATGAAACCTAAATATGGAGAATATATTGAAGTATGTTATCAAGATACAGATAGCTATATTTACAATATTAAAACCTAAGATTTCTATAAAGTTATGACATCAATGATTCATTATTTTGATGCAAGTGATGATCCAACAGATAAAATATATGGTATTGCACAAGTAAATAAGAAAGTTGTTGAAAATGAAAGATGAATGTAATGGAAAAATAATGGAAGAATTTTGCGGTTTAAGAGCAAAGCTGTATGCTTATGAAGTTGGTGATAAAATCTGTTGTTGTTGTGGTCTTCAGTCCTGGGACTGGTTTCATGCAGCTCTCCATGCTACTCTATCCTGTGCAAGCTTCTTCATTTCCCAGTACCTACTGCAGCCTACATCCTTCTGAATCTGCTTAGTGTATTCATCTCTTGGTCTCCCTCTACGATTTTTACCCTCCGCGTTGCTGTCCAATACTAAATTAGTGATTCCTCGATGTCTCAGAACATCTCCTACCAACCGATCGCTTCTTCTAGTCAAGTTGTGCCACAAGCTTCTCTTCTCCCCAATTCTATTCAATACCTCCTCATTAGTTATGTGATCTACCCATCTAATCTTCAGCATTCTTCTGTAGCACCACATTTCGAAAGCTTCTATTCTCTTCTTGTCTAAACTATTTATTGTCCACGTTTCACTTCCATACATGGCTACACTCCATACAAATACTTTCTGAAACGACTTCCTGACATTCAAATCTATACTCGAAGTTAACAAACTTTTCTTCTTCAGAAACGCTTTCCTTGCCATTGCCAGTCTACATTTTATATCCTCTCTACTTCGACCATCATCAGTTATTTTGCTCCCCAAATAGCAAAACTCCTTTACTACTTCAAGTGTCTCATTTCCTAATCTAATTCCCTCAGCATCACCCGACTTAATTCGACTACATTCCATTATCCTCGTTTTGCTTTTGTTGATGTTCATCTTATATCATCCTTTCAAGACACTGTCCATTCTGTACAACTGCTCTTCCAAGACCTTTGCTGTCTCTGACAGAATTACAATGTCATCAGAGAACCTCGAAGTTTTTATTTCTTCTCCTTGGATTTTAATACCTACTCCGAACTTTTCTTTTGTTTCCTTTATTGTTTGCTCAATATACAGATTGAATAACATCAGGGATAGGCTACAATCCTGTCTCACCCCCTTCCCAACCACTGCTTCCCTTTTGTACCCTCGACTCTTATAACAGCCATCTGCTTTCTGTACAAATTGTAAATAGCCTTTCGCTCCCTGTATTTTACCCCTGCCACCTTCAGAATTTGAAAGAGAGTATTCCAATCAACATTGTCAAAAGCTTTCTCCAAGTCTACAAATGCTAGAAACATAGGTTTGCTTCTCCTTAATCTTTCTTCTAAGATAAGTCGTACTGTTAGTATTGCCTCACGTGTTCCAACATTTCTACGGAATCCAAACTGATCTTCCCAGTCCCAGAGATCGGCTTCTACCAGTTTTTCCATTCCTCTGTAAAGAATTCGCTATAGTATTTTTCAGCTGTGGCTTATTAAACTGATAGTTCGGTAATTTTCACATCTGTCAACACCTGCTTTCTTTGGGATTGGAATTATTATATTCTTCTTGAAGTCTGAGGATATTTCGCCTGTCTCATACATCTTGCTCACCAGATGGTAGAGTTTTGTCAGGACTGGCTCTCCCAAGGCTGTCAGTAGTTCTGATGGAATGTTGTCTACTCTGGGGGCCTTGTTTCGACTCAGGTCTTTCAGTGCTCTGTCAAACTCTTCAGGCAGTATCATATCTCCCATTTCATCATCTACCTTGTCTTCCATTTCCATAATATTGTCCTCAAGTAAGTCGCCCTTTCATAGACCCTCTATATACTCCTTCCACCTTTCTGATTTCCCTTCTTTGCTTAGAATTGGATTTCCATCAAAGCTCTTGATATTCATGCAAGTGGTTCTCCTTTCTCGAAAGGTCTCTTTAATTTTCCTGTAAGCAGTATCTATCTTACCCCTAGTGAGATAAGCCTCTACATCCTTCATTTGTCCTCTAGCCATCCTTGCTTAGCCATTTTGCACTTCCTGTCGATTTCATTTTTGAGACGTTTGTATTCCTTTTGCGTGCTTCATTTACTGCATTTCTATATTTTCTCCTTTCATCAATTAAATTCAATATTTCTTCTGTTACCCAAGGGTTTCTACTAGCCCTTGTCTTTTTACCTATTTGATCCTCTGCTGCCTTCACTATTTCATCCCTCAAAGCTACCCATTCTTCTTCTACTGTATTTCTTTCCCCCAGCCCTGTCAATTGTTCCCTTATGCTCTCCCTGAAACTCTGTACAACCTCTGGTTCTTTCAGTTTATGGGATAAAATCTAAAGGAATTAAAAAATGTGTTGTTACAAACAAAACAAGTTTGGAGGATTATAAAGACTGTTTATTCCACAATAAAGAACAATATAGAAAATTTAATTTAATTAATAGTGAAAAACATGAAATATATACAATTCAAGTAAACAAAAAAACACCTCTGTCCACATGATAATAAAAGATATTTACTGGAAAATAAATTAGGTACAATACCATATGGTCATTACTCATTATTGAAAATCTAATAAATAATTACTATATATAAATCTAATAAAATTTATTCTGTATAAATGGAGGCTATAATCAAGAAGCACAATGATGTTAGTGTCTCGAGATAGATTAAAAAAATAACTGAACTAGAGATTAATGTTTTATATAATGTTACTGACTGAATATTTAAATACTAGATATGGAGAAAAAATTTGTATGGAATTTAATAATGATTTTAAAGTTATTTTACCAAATAGATATTACAAATAAATTGATCCTTGGGAACTGGAAGTGATTAAAAATGGACAAATGAAACTGAAATATAAAGGAATGGAAAAACTTAAAAATATAAATAATGAATTTCATGATATAAGGTTCATTGTGTGAAATTTAAAAAAAAATTCTCACTAATTTTAACACGTTTTTCACAAAATTCAAAAATAGTATAATTTTTAGGGCTAATAAAAAGTTGTAAAATATGCTTTTTTATACTTATTCTTTTAAAAAATACATTTTTCACGAAGGTCAAAAATAGGAAATTTTTGGGGGCTAAGAAAAAGTTATAAAAAATGCTTCTTTAAAAAATTTGTTTCGAAAATAATTTTGAAAAACGCTTTTTTCACAAAAGTAAAAAATAGGACAATTGTTGGGACCAAGAAAATGATGTAAAAAATGTCTATTTTAAAAATTGTTTTTAAAAATAATGGTAAATTCTCTAATTTATTTAAGTACATTACATTCACCTATGGGAAATGTATGTAAAATAAATGATTTTATTATAGTTATTATTATATTATTATTAGGTAAAAGGGAAAGTAAAGCCATTTTCTATGTTCTGGGGAATAGGACAATTTTATAAAAATAAGAAAATCGTGAGTGATGCACTCATGAGTGATTTTTTATTTTTTATAAAGTTGTCCTTGTGTCCCAGAACATACAAAATGGATCTACTGCAGCCCATTAACGATAGATTTAACCGCACTGTCCTAATCGATATGTTCATTGCACGTCCAACTTTTATCTCTGTGGCTATTTTATGCAGTGTTGATCAGTTGTTAAGTTAAGGCTGTTGGCCATTTACTTGTCCATCGTGAGAGATAAATGCTGCTAGTTGGCATTTTGTACTCTCTGGACACTCTTAACAAATTTACTAATTATTTCCGAAATGGAATGTCCCATGTGTCTAGCTCCAACTATCATCGTGTGTTCAAAGTGTGTTAATTCCCATCATGTGGCCGTAATCACATCGGAAACCTTTTCACATGAATCACCCATGTACAAATGACGGCTCCACCAGTGCTCTGCCTTTTTATACTTCATGTACACGATACTACCGCCGTCTGTATATGTTCATATTGCTGCCCCATGTCATTTTCTCCACTCAGTATTCATTGGTTTGAAGCCGGAGCCACCATACTGGAAGCCTCAAAACATTATCAGACTACTGTTTGCGACTCCTTCTTGTACTTAATTTCCTGTCATGTGTACATAGCAATTGTTTTAAATGTTACATTTTACAGACCTTTCATGATTAACAAAGAGTCATACAGGCATTTTCAGATGTTTTTCTGGTCTTAAATGCATATTTGACTCCGTAACACAGCGCAACTGGCTTCGTTTTCGTTAGTTTGTTTTTGTTATATGTTTCGTAAAAGCAAGAAGAGAAGCATGTATTGTGACAAGGCTGCTTGATAATTCAGCATTTTCCTTAGTGCATACTGATGAGACTGATGTTGGGTCTACGTCCTCTTCCCGAAAATAATGAGAGTATAATTTCCTGTATTTTGTCGGTTTTCAATCTCCCCTTCTCACAACTTTCATCCAGCAAGGTTTCAGATTCGTTGTGATAGGAAATCTAAAGCCGTGTGACAGAACCACTACAGAGTAAGCAATCAGTGCAGTAAAAATTCCAATTACAATGCCTCTTGAACTAGTCTATGTAAGAACGAAAATTGACTCCTCTACACTTTACAATGTAATCAGGACTGTTAGCACACTTCTAAATACCGCTAATTAGCATTTTGTATCAAAAGACATGAACCTAATGTTTGGGGCAAGTGGCATGGTAGGCGTTGGCGTTCACTAGGTGTCACGATAGCTTCAAATGTCTTTCAGAAATTCTGTCTCTGTGATGCTCCCTCTTAGAAGTTGATATTGTGTAGTGTTATAGCACAGAAAAATAAAGAGACACCTGTATTAACTCCATGTGTCTCGAATACTCTATTTCATTGCAGATAATTTTGAAATTACAATAATCTAGAGAGGATTTCAGGTAATTGTTAGAGTTAACTGCTTTAGCGAAGCATAATCTCTTGGAGTAACTTTCCAAACTCCAGAGGCTACCTATCATGCAAGATGAATAGCAAAAAGCAACTATTGCTTAGGTGTTTGTGTTTCACCGTGAATATAAGTTATCACCACAAGAAGAGAACGACGTTCACAGTATCTGTATTTTCGCGATGTGTTGAATGACGAAGCATGGTTCACTACCCCTTCAGCAGCCAAAGCATCATATATGAGTCTGAGAATTCTATCAAAGCTTTGTAAACATTAGACTGTCGATTGTCATCTCTTGTGTGGGTTTATAAAAAGTGAAAAATCCTATACAATACCATTTTCCTGATTCTGTCACCTCTGCGTTCTTTAATCCTAATTTGTATGATGTGAGGAAGAACCATCAGAAAAAAAAATATTAAAAGGGTGCAGGTAGGTGTTGATCGAATTCCAGAAGTCATCAATAATGGGATGAATGGTTTGCTTTTGATAAAACGAGCATTTACCAAACATTATAGACGAGTTTCTAAGACAGATCCTTCGCATGGCATGGAGTGGAAATGAAATCTTCTATTTTCATACACACTCTATACTTAGTCAGTAAACTAGAAGTTGTAAATGATCTCGAAGAATGAGGCGTGAAGCTCATGGAGGAATACAATAAACTATTTACAAAAAAACAAGGAATTGGAGCAACATGTGTAGCAAGCTGTATAAAAGTTTCAGTGGCATAAAAGGGAGACTTTAGCAAACGGATAAGCTGTCAAAGAAAATTTGGTTTTCTCAAATTTTCCTCACAAACATAGTGGTGTTATAGATGGAATTAGAGTTAACGCAGAAAATTAATACCCAAGTTGAAAGTAATTAGTTAATTAGCTACTTCTGGGATATATTTTGAGATGAAAGTGAACTGGGGTTTATGTGAGTTGTGCTTCTTATTCAAATGTAAGGTCCTAGATACAAGACTTCTCTTCCTATGGACCTCAAATTATATACAACTCATTTTTGTTGTAGTTGAATCCAACTAGAGGATAGCACAAGGAAAAATGAACTTGAAAAATAAAAGCTACCCTCAGTGCATTGACGGAAATCACGGTCCTAATGACTGCGATATGAAGTTGTTCCACGTATTAAAGTGACTTCTGCAGCCATGTGCATAGGTCAGAAGAATCGCGCCCGGGACGATGAGAGTTCATTTCGATGTCCAGCCGCCTTCAGTTAGGTTCTGTTGGATTTGCCTGAATAGTTCAAGGCAAACGTTAGTAAAGTTCCTCTGAATGGTCGGAGCTTGTGCTCACTCTTTAAACGGCCGTGCGTGGCGAATGCTTTTTTTCTATGACCCACTGATACGCATTGCTACCATGTACCACTGCGCTATTTATCATAACCGGGCGCACACCACCATCATCAAATTTTTGCTCTACTCCCTATTAATTATAACAGTTCGTTGTTTCTCTGTACCATCTGTATTACACATGCACTTTGCAATTTTTTTCTAATGGGAACTGGGGATACCTTCCTGTGTGCTAGACTTCAGCAAAACTGATGTTGGAAACCAGTTTGTTACGCATTAATCTCTACAGAGGACGCATAAATAACCCACTGACAAGTTGCGAACAACACCTGTTCCCGAGACAAATCCCGATGTCATGTGCTACGTTGCTGACTCCTAGAAATCACAATCGACACCGGCACCTCAACTGTCAGCCACATTTGACACTGAGGAACCGTTTCTTTGTTCGGTACAGAGGTGTATTTTCTTCTCCTTTTGCTTTCACGTTATGGCGAACGTTCAGTGTCTGCTGATTGCTCACTCATATCACAATATCGTTTTCCTCTTTCTCAGGCTTAACTACACTCCTGGAAATGGAAAAAAGAACACATTGACACCGGTCTTGTGACAGCCAGAGCGAGAGCACCAGCAGCAGCGAGTACTGTTTGTATAAAGCGTTTATTTTGCATTTTGTTTACGACCTTCCACTAAGGAAGGGATTCTATTTGTGTTTATCTGCTCTGCATAGTAACTAACAGTTCTTGATAAAACTTTACGTAGTTTTCGTGTTAGATTTCTTAGTGTTTTCTTGATCGTTTAGAACAGAAAGCGCCCTAAAACCGTCTTTTGTTTGTTTCGCGGCCGTTAGCCACTAGTCACTTGAATCAGCAGTTGTCTTGTGACAGCCAGAGCGAGAGCACCAGCAGCAGCGAGTACTGTTTGTATAAAGCGTTTTTGTACTTATTTGCTGCGCTTAGCTTTTAAATAGTTTTTCTGGGAAAACCTAGCGTAGTTTTCGCGTCTCGTATTTCAGTGAGTGTTTCTTGATTATCAGAGTGGCTCATCAGAAGATTATCTTGGGAATTTGTCACCGTATAGAGTAGGGTAAACATAGTCATGTGTAGGGACTGTGGTTGTTGTGAGCGGACGCAAGGAGAATTGGCCACTCTTCGGGGGCAGGTGGAGGCTTTGTCTGTTAGGCTCATCGAGCTCGAGGCGCAGGCGTCGGCTCGTAGTGGCGTTGGGGCAACTGTGGTGAGACCTATGCCTACTTCGGTGGCCTTGGAATCACATGGAACCCCTGATGTCGCTGCGTCTTCCGGCAGTGAGCATCTTACCGGTCAGCCATCACTCCAGGGTGAATGGCGGACAGTGGTGGGCTCGCGCGTGCCTGGCCGAAAGGCGAAGGTGGGATCTGGCCGCGTGGCAGCTGCCTTACCCCTTTCCAACAGGTACGGGGTGCTTCCTAGTGGTGATGACATCGTTTCCGAGCCACCACAGGATGCCTCGCCTGTTGGGCCAGTGGCCGATTCTCCGGCAAGGTCCCGACAGTCACAGAGGGCGGGCCTATTAGTTATAGGGAGCTCCAACGTTAGGCGGGTTATGGAGCCCCTCAGGAAAATAGCGGGTAGGTCGGGGAAGAATGCCAGTGTGCACTCGGTGTGCTTGCCGGGGGGTCTCGTCCGTAATGTGGAGGAGGCCCTTCCGGCAGCTACTGAAAGCACTGGGTGTGACCGGCTGCAGATAGTAGCACATGTCGGAACGAATGACGCCTGCCGCTTGGGTTCTGAGGGCATCCTTGGTTCCTTCCGGCGGCTGGCTGATTTGGTGAAGACAACCAGCATCGCACGCGGAGTGCAAGCTGAGCTTAATATCTGCAGCATAGTGCCCAGAGTCGATCGCGGTCCTCTGGTTTGGAGCCGTGTGGAGGGTCTAAACCAGAGGCTCAGACGACTCTGCGACTATAATGGTTGCAAATTCATCGACCTCCGTTATTGGGTGGAGAACTGTAGCGCCCCCCTAGACAGGTCAGGCGTGCACTACACACCGGAAGCAGCTACTAGGGTAGCCGAGTACGTGTGGCGTGCACACGGGGGTTTTTTAGGTTAGAGGGACCCCCCCTTGGGCGAAACGATAAAATACCTGACGGCTTACCAGAGAGGACATTATCATCGTTGATAAAGAACGTCCGTCCTCAGAGACCAAAAACAGGAAAAGTTAATGTAATATTGGTAAACTGCAGGAGTATCCAGGGCAAGGTTCCTGAATTAGTATCTCTTATTGAAGGAAATAGTGCGCATATAGTATTAGGAACGGAAAGTTGGTTAAAACCGGAAGTGAACAGTAACGAAATCCTAGACACAGAATGGAATATATACCGCAAGGATAGGATAAACGCCAATGGTGGAGGAGTATTTATAGCAGTAAAGAATTCAATAATATCCAGTGAAGTTATTAGCGAATGCGAATGTGAAATAATCTGGGTTAAGTTAAGTATCAAAGGTGGGTCAGATATGATAGTCGGATGCTTCTATAGACCACCTGCATCAGCAACCGTAGTAGTTGAGCGCCTCAGAGAGAACCTGCAGAACGTCGTGAAGAAGTTTCGTGATCATACTATTGTAATAGGGGGAGACTTCAATCTACCAGGTATAGAATGGGATAGTCACACAATCAGAACTGGAGCCAGGGACAGAGACTCTTGTGACATTATCCTGACTGCCTTGTCCGAGAATTACTTCGAGCAGATAGTTAGAGAACCAACTCGTGAAGCTAACGTTTTAGACCTCATAGCAACAAATAGACCGGAACTTTTCGACTCCGTGAATGTAGAAGAGGGTATCAGTGATCATAAGTCAGTGGTTGCATCAATGACTACAAGTGTAATAAGAAATGCCAAGAAAGGAAGGAAAATATATTTGCTTAACAAGAGTGATAGGGCACAAATCGCAGAATATCTGAGTGACCACCATCAAACGTTCATTTCTGAGGAAGAGGATGTGGAACAAAAATGGAAAAAATTCAGAAACATCGTCCAGTACGCCTTAGATAAGTTCGTACCGACTAAGGTCCAAAGCGAGGGGAAAGATCCACCGTGGTGTAACAATCATGTACGAAAGGTACTACGGAAACAAAGAAAGCTTCATCATAGGTTTAAGAGTAGTCGAATCATAGCTGATAAGGAAAAGCTGAACGAAGCGAAAAAGAGCGTAAAGAGAGCAATGAGAGAAGCATTCAACGAATTCGAACATAAAACATTGGCAAACAATCTAAACAAGAACCCTAAAAAGTTTTGGTCATATGTAAAATCGGTAAGCGGATCTAAATCCCCTATTCAGTCACTCGTTGACCACGATGGCACCGAAACAGAGGACGACCGAAGAAAGGCAGAAATACTGAATTCAGTGTTCCGAAACTGTTTCACTGCGGAAAATCGTAACACGGTCCCTGACTTCAGCCGTCGCACGGACGCCAAAATGGAAAATATTGAAATAAACGATATCGGAATTGAAAAACAACTGATATCACTTAGTAGCGGAAAAGCATCCGGACCAGACGAGATACCCTTAAGATTCTACAGTGATTATGCTAAAGAACTTGCCCCCTTTCTATCAGCAATTTATCGTAGATCGCTGGAAGAACGTAAAGTACCTAGCGACTGGAAGAAAGCGCAGGTCGTTCCCATTTTCAAGAAGGGTCATAAATCAGATGCGAATAATTATAGGCCTATTTCGCTTACGTCAATCTGTTGTAGAATAATGGAACATGTTTTGTGTTCTCGTATTATGACGTTCTTAGATACTACAAATCTCCTTCATCATAACCAACATGGATTCCGCAAACAGAGATCATGTGAAACTCAGCTCGCCCTATTTGCCCAAGAAATTCACAGTGCCGTAGACACTGGCGAGCAGATTGATGCCGTATTCCTGGACTTCAGGAAGGCATTTGATACGGTTCCGCACTTACGTTTAGTGAAAAAAATACGAGCTTACGGAATATCGGACCAGGTTTGTGATTGGATGCAGGATTTCCTAGAAGAAAGAACGCAACATGTCATTCTTAACGGTTCAAAATCTGCAGATGTAGAGGTAATTTCGGGAGTACCGCAGGGAAGCGTGATAGGACCTTTATTGTTTACAATATACATAAATGACTTAGTTGACAACATCGGTAGCTCCGTGAGGCTATTTGCAGATGACACGGTTGTCTACAAGAAAGTAGCAACATCAGAAGACTCGTACGTACTCCAGGAGGACCTGCAGAGGATTAATGCATGGTGCGACAGCTGGCAGCTTTCCCTAAACGTAGATAAATGTAATATAATGCGCATACATAGGGGCAGAAATCCATTCCAGTACGATTATGCCATAGGTGGTAAATCATTGGAAGCGGTAACGACCGTAAAATACTTAGGAGTTACTATCCGGAGCGATCTGAAGTGGAATGATCACATAAAACAAATAGTGGGAAAAGCAGGCGCCAGGTTGAGATTCATAGGAAGAATTCTAACAAAATGTGACTCATCGACGAAAGAAGTAGCTTACAAAACGCTTGTTCGTCCGATTCTTGAGTATTGCTCATCAGTATGGGACCCTTACCAGGTTGGATTAATAGAAGAGATAGACATGATCCAGCGAAAAGCAGCGCGATTCGTCATGGGGACATTTAGTCAGCGCGAGAGCGTTACGGAGATGCTGAACAAGCTCCAGTGGCGGACACTTCAAGAAAGGCGTTACGCAATACGGAGAGGTTTATTATCGAAATTACGAGAGAGCACATTCCGGGAAGAGATGGGCAACATATTACTACCGCCCACATATATCTCGCGTAATGATCACAACGAAAAGATCCGAGAAATTAGAGCAAATACGGAGACTTACAACCAGTCGTTCTTCCCACGCACAATTCGTGAATGGAACAGGGAAGGGGGGATCAGATAGTGGTACAATAAGTACCCTCCGCCACACACCGTAAGGTGGCTCGCGGAGTGTAGATGTAGATGTAGATGTAGATGTGTGTCAGACCCACCATACTTGCTCCGGACACTGCGAGAGGGCTGTACAAGCAATGATCACACGCACGGCACAGCGGACACACCAGGAACCGCGGCGTTGGCCGTCGAATGGCGCTAGCTGCGCAGCATTTGTGCACCGCCGCCGTCAGTGTCAGCCAGTTTGCCGTGGCATACGGAGCTCCATCGCAGTCTTTAACACTGGTAGCATGCCGCGACAGCGTGGACGTGAACCGTATGTGCAGTTGACAGACTTTGAGCGAGGGCGTATAGTGGGCATGCGGGAGGCCGGGTGGACGTACCGCCGAATTGCTCAACACGTGGGGCGTGAGGTCTCCACAGTACATCGATGTTGTCGCCAGTGGTCGGCGGAAGGTGCACGTGCCCGTCGACCTGGGACCGGACCGCAGCGACGCACGGATGCACGCCAAGACCGTAGGATCCTACGCAGTGCCGTAGGGGACCGCACCGCCACTTCCCAGCAAATTAGGGACACTGTTGCTCCTGGGGTATCGGCGAAGACCATTCGCAACCGTCTCCATGAAGCTGGGCTACGGTCCCGCACCCCGTTAGGCCGTCTTCCGCTCACGCCCCAACATCGTGCAGCCCGCCTCCAGTGGTGTCGCGACAGGCGTGAATGGAGGGACGAATGGAGACGTGTCGTCTTCAGCGATGAGAGTCGCTTCTGCCTTGGTGCCAATGATGGTCGTATGCGTGTTTGGCGCCGTGCAGGTGAGCGCCACAATCAGGACTGCATACGACCGAGGCACACAGGGCCAACACCCGGCATCATGGTGTGGGGAGCGATCTCCTACACTGACCGTACACCACTGGTGATCGTCGAGCGGACACTGAATAGTGCACGGTACATCCAAACCGTCATCGAACCCATCGTTCTACCATTCCTAGACCAGCAAGGGAACTTGCTGTTCCAACAGGACAATGCACTTCCGCATGTATCCCGTGCCACCCAACGTGCTCTAGAAGGTGTAAGTCAACTACCCTGGCCAGCAAGATCTCCGGATCTGTCCCCCATTGAGCATGTTTGGGACTGGATGAAGCGTCGTCTCACGCTGTCTGCACGTCCAGCATGAACGCTGGTCCAACTGAGGCGCCAGGTGGAAATGGCATGGCAAGCCGTTCCACAGGACTACATCCAGCATCTCTACGATCGTCTCCATGGGAGAATAGCAGCCTGCATTGCTGCGAAAGGTGGATATACACTGTCCTAGTGCCGACATTGTGCATGCTCTGTTGCCTGTGTCTATGTGCCTGTGGTTCTGTCAGTGTGATCATGTGATGTATCTGACCCCAGGAATGTGTCAATAAAGTTTCCCCTTCCTGGGACAATGAATTCACGGTGTTCTTATTTCAATTTCCAGGAGTGTATAATACCATACTGGACCATAACGTCATTGCTCTATACAGTTATTTGGTTAATATATTAGTACTTTCTTTTCCTCCATATCATTTACAAAGTATTAATGAACGAACGGATGTTTTAAACACCACAGCATCGTTACATCACTAGAGATGTATCTTAGTTTGTATTCAATTTACTTCATTGTCACCTATTTTTTGTAAATTTTGTAAGTTATTCGTATGGATTCGTAGTAAATAGCAGAATGCACATTCCAAAGGCAGTTTGGAACACCACATGACTTGAAACTGTCCTGTTTTCTGTGTTTTCTGTTGCATATTAAACAATTAACATGAGCATTAGCGGAAGATTATAAAGTACTGATTTGAATTACTGGCGCTCTCTATCAAGCCATCACGCTCGTATGGAGTATTTATTACGTACTCGTAGGAGGTGAAACTTTCTAAAATATGTGAAAAAATCATATGCTCTTCTAAGAGTTAAATACAGGACATTTGACGAGTATTCTTTCATATCTTCCGTTCAAAGCGTACTACGGAGAGAATAAAACATTGACCTGAATTGTTTCGCTCTGTTCGTAAAGCGCACTGTACGTAGAATAAGAAAGACGTTACAAGGAAAAGTGAGGTTCTACCACACGGAAGAAAGTTAATAAAGACAGTGTTATCACTGTTTCTAACTCTGTTGATGAGGAAACAGAACGCTAGTTCTGATCATAAAATGCAAAGAGGGACAGTAAATACAGCAAGTAACTTTTCAAAAACTTCGATATCTTAGGCGGAACTATTTTCACCTCTATAATAATCGAAATACTAAAAAGGATTGTGTGTCTAAAATGTTTGCAGAATGACCATGAGGATGTACAACCAATTAAGTTAAAACTTCTACTGAGAGTTTTCTTACTATTGTATTAAAACAGAAATAGTAAACTATGAATAGTTTTAAGAGATTCTGAGGACAGACAAACGTATTAACGAAAGTCTGCTTCCAATTAACCGGGTGTGCTTGCCAGAACGAATAGGTAAACATTTATGTGTATCCCAACGGTGAATTGAATGGAGACGAAAGCATATGGGACCATACTCGCTGCACATTGACTGACGATGTACAGATATTGCTCACGATAGTGATGGTAATTACAATAATTGCGATATCTTCCAGTCGGGTGCTTGTATTTTAACGCTACATTGGCAGCTTCTTTCATCTAGAAGTTTCGGATTTGCGCCTGACAGGATCGCGTGTCAGATCATTCTTGTGCTAAAAATCTGAAAGCGGTCACTGGGAAACAGATGTGTCACCGACAGCCACTAAAGCTAGCCACTAAGCGAGGTAGGCGGTCAGTCACGGACATTTTCAGATTCCCGTAAGACAGCAAAATGACGATGTCGGGATGTCCGAGGGGAATTAACTGTTCCGGTTTACCGTCAGGGCAGAGGGCTAAGTGTCGCGCTACTAATTGAATCTGGGAATGAAGTCGGAGCTGTGCTGTCCGGATACACAGAGCGGGAGATTAGTTTAATAACTACGTTACTAACTCGGCGATCAGGTTACGCGCATGCGCCGCGGGAGGTCGTGCTCCGCGGTCAGCGGGCGGTCTGCGCGAGCGCCACCTGGTTGCCGCGGCCACGCCGGCTGCCTCACTTACACTGCAGTTGAGAACTGGCACTGCCTGTGAAGCCAGCAGACTCACATCTCCACTACGTGATCAGAACTCGAAATCACGTAACCGAGTCGTCTGTACCGTGGGGCGGAAGTAAAGAATACTTCGCATCTGAAACTTTTCGTGCTCGATCGTCACAAACACTAAGAATTTGGTGTTGTGGTAAGGATGTAAAATAGATTCGTCAAATGATTTTCTAGTGAGCAAATTTCGTTTATGAAATGCGGCTCTAAAAAATTTGCATACTGTCCGCCCAAGTTTTTTCTAAGGTCTTAATTGTATTCCTATCGCTCCCTGTTTCAAATTTTCATCGTGTATAGGAGTAGATGGAAGTCAGAGGACACAAATTTGATGATTAGGGTGAATCTTCCAATAAATCTTTCTTGTAAAGGCAGCTTGTATCACATGGTGCACTATCCTGATAAACATTTTCACAAAATGGTTCTAATGGCTCTGAATGGCTCTGAGCACTATGGGACTTAACGTCTGCGGTCATCAGTCCCCTAGAACTTAGAACTACTTAAACCTAACTGACCTAAGGACATCACACACACCCATGGCCGAGGCAGGATTCGAACCTGCGACCGTAGCGGTGGCGCGGTTCCAGACTGTAGCGCCTAGAACCACTCGGTCACTCCGGCCGGCAAATGGCTCCGCACACTATGGGACTTAACAAAAATGGCTCTGAGCACTATGGGACTCAACTGCTGAGGTCATTAGTCCCCTAGAACTTAGAACTAGTTAAACCTAACTAACCTAAGGACATCACAAACATACATGCCCGAGGCAGGATTCGAACCTGTGACCGTTGCGGTCGCGCGGGTCCAGACTGAAGCGCCTAGAACCTCACGGCCACACTGGCCGGCAATTATTACATCTTTCACAGACTTGACTCTAGGTCTTACGTGCCGATTTTTTTCCCATTTTGTTTCAGAGGGCTTCCGGCCTGCTCACCCGTGTTTTCTTCCCCTTTGCATTATATTAATGCACAATAATATCTTTTGTACATGGAATACGCTGGTCAGGAGCTTCCTATCAGATTAAATCCACCTTATAGTTTTGGACTGCACGCCGACTTTTACCCATGGCTATGAATATTGTTTCCAATGTGAAATGGTGAATCTAAGTCTTACGCACAGGGGCAAATTGTTGCACAAAACCAATTGAACGCTTTCCTAAATGGACCTAACAGGGTTGAGAAAGCTGATTTTTTTTTTTTCATTTGATTTAGGAAAGTATTCGATTAACATAGCATCCATCTTGCACAAAACTTCGTCGATTTTATTCCTCAGCTGAAATGTGATATGCGCTTACTTCAGGTACAGCCTTCGTGCGATTTTAAAAGCTAATAGTGCAATAATGCATTGCTCATTTTTAGCGTAAAGTTCCAGTTTTGGAATGTTTCATCCTCCAGATCAGCCTCTCGAGTCTTCATAGTTGAAAATGAAACAGTGTCTTCCTACTATTCTCAACCAACTCTGAATGGTATCTTTCGCAGTTAACAGCCAGGACAAAAGGTTTTATTTTGCAACAGCAATCCATTTTACCTACCAAACGAATCTAATACAACGAGATTGTAATTAAAAATCTGTGCAAGCAAAAACAGTCCGCAGAAGGAAACGCCAGTTTAAGACAAAAAAAGGAAAGAAAAAATAAAGAAACGAAAAGGAGTTATGCAAATTGGTCACAAGTTGATTGGGGGCGGGTGTCGACGGAAAGATCAACATTGCAAACTCTGGCGGCCGATGGATGGATAAGTGACGCTACAGCGCAGTTTCACCGAGCAGCGGCCAAGGATAGTAAACAGGGGACTAGTCGATACCAGGGCGTAAAGTCTTCGCGAATTTCATTCCGAGTACAGTCCGCCCTTGGTAGCTGAGTGGTTACCGGCAAGGCAGCTCAGCGTGCTAGCTCAGAGGGTTAGCTAACCTCTGCAATAAAAAAAAACTAAGTGAATAATTCAACGAAGATGCTGAATGGGTGTCATTGGACGTCCGCCCCCGAACAAAGTCAACGAACAATATAGAACAAAATGAGGTCAAAAGAAAAAATAGTGGTCAGTGCTACAGAATGTCAATCCTAAGGTCCCGGGTTCGATTTCCGACTGGGTGGGAGATTTTATCCGCGCAGGGACTGGGTGTTGTGTTGTCCTAATGATCATCATTTCATCTACATCGCCGCAGAAGTCGCCGAAGTAGCGTCGAATCGAAAGATTTGCACCCGGCGAACGGTCTACCCGACGGGAGGTTCTAGTCACTCGAACGTACATTTGATTCCGAATACTCAGTCGGAAAGTAACTAAGCCTTGCAGACAGGCTAATGAACAATGCACGTACATGTCAGCTTTTGAGAGAGAACGTGTGTTTGGTCTCAAGGAAGCCGGTTGAAGTAATCACCGAATCGCTCGACATTTGAATAGGAGTGCTACCACTATTTGCCGATACTGGCAGGAATGGATGAAGCGCGGCCGAACACAGCGTCAAGCAGGAAGCGGTCGACCTACAGAGACAACAGGACATGAGGACCGGCTGAGCTCACAGTGACTACCGTTGACATCTGTACGCCAAAAAGCACGTTTGTAGTGGTGTCGGCGTGGAATCTCATTGAATGGACTAGAATTGTCTTTAGTGATGAGTCCGGCTTCGAGTTGAGCTCCGATGATCAGTGTAGATGTCTGGAGAAGCCCCGGAAAGCGGTGGGATACCAACTTTACCGTCGCCCGCCATACGGCCCGACAAACAAGAGCGATGGTCTGGGCTGCCTGGGTGTCATCCGCGGCACTCTTACAGTCCAGCGGTACGTCGACGATATTCTACGCCCCGTTTCCTTGCGTTGCGCTTCACGGCGAGCCATCCTGGGCTTACATTTCAGCAAGATTACGCCCGGCAACATACGGCGAGAGTTTCTACTTCTTGTCTTCGTGCTTGCCAAACCCTGTCTTCGCCAACAAGGTCGCTGTAATCTCTGTCCAGTTGAGAACATTTAGAATATTATGGGCACGGTCCTCCAACCAGATCGGGATTTTGACGACCTAAAGTGGCGGTTGGACAGAATTTTGCAATTTTGCACGATATTCCTTAGGTTAACATCCAACAACTGTCACTCAATACCAGTCCGAATAACTGATTCACAAGGACCAGGCGTAGGCAATGGCGTTTCTGAGTTGCTCAGTTTGTGAAGTTCTCCTGAATAAATCACCCAGTTTTTCTAGAACTCTAATTGTGTGCCTGTGCGTTAAAAACTCACGTCTACCGTTATCCGTCCCATTTGGATAAGTCCTTCATGATGCGTCGTTATTTATGTTTGATAGTGTAGATTTAGTCAGCATATTGCAACTAGTGGAGACCAAATTTCATTGACATCAACGCTATTTCTATTCAACCATGAAGATTTGAAATTTCCTCATTATATCATTTTGCAGTTCTCAGACAAATCTCAGATAGATAAACTCTCTTGACACATTTATCGCTTATCTGGAACCTAATGTTATCTTTCAGTATAATGTGAATGTGAGTGTGGTCTGCGGAACGAAAGACGGTATTTAAGTGATAGAAACTGGGAGACCTTGAGGCGTAGCGCCATATACCGCTCCTGCCTTGGAGGCGGTTAAGTGGGAGATGTGTCTCAGAGATGTATAGTGACAGATGGCGACACGAGACTGGACGCGCACGTAGTTTATGTATCAGCCGATAGAGGACAATATTGGATAGGGGGACTGTGATTTTGGTTTCGATTATGCCCACTAGAGTGCATTAAAGTAATAGAATGTTGTTCATAAACTGTTCTAGTATTTTCATAAGGTGTTATGGTGTCTTTTTGTGTATGTAAAATGTTATAAATGTGTTTTAGCAGTATGAATGATGAGGTGAGTGTGGTTTAAGGTTAATATGAAGATAATTGTTTAACGAGTTATGTAGTAGGATTTAGTGTGGGGACATTTAGAAGAAGTGTGGATATGGAGAAAGGGGATTTTTGCAGAATAGATTTGTAAAGAAAGTTTATGGTAAAGGGAAAGTTAATTCAGGTACAAATAACAATAGTAAATAACTTTATGCATAAGTAAAACTTCAGCATATTAGATAATTACGTCGGTAAAAAGTGCAGTCGTTTTTGTGATTGGTTATTGATGAAAAGCGCGGATTGACGTGGGAGAATGTTGTTTTGCTATTGACTGTTGAGTAAACTGACCAATGGTAAAGCAATATTCTTCGCGCGCCTTTCTCTGCTGGTAGAGAAGACTAAGAGTATTCAAGAGAGGATTGGGAGCCTGCCCATGAAACAGTCCGGACGTGTGTGGTAGTAGTTCCGATGGAAATGATAAGTTGCCCGATCTAGCAGTGTTTCATACATCAAAAGTGTGGTAAAGTGACGGCATAATTATTCCGATGCATATGTAAAAATTTCGGAATTTTTAAGTGAATTTTGTGATTAGAAAAGACATATCTTCCGCGTGGCGTATTGAGCAGGTCAGTGGCAAAAACTCTAACTGCATTTGGTACTGACAGACTTAATATTTGGCAAGCATTCTCAATCAAAAACAATCAGTATTTTTGTAGCTATTACGTTTTCGGGAAATGCGACACCATAGACTTGCTAACTTGAGTGAAAGGTATTGTGAGTGACTGTGTTAAGACTAGCACGGGCTTGGCAGTGATAATTGTTCACCAAACTTTCAGAATATGTTAACTGAGGACAAAATTTCCAACCTTTCATTTCTTGTGAAAACTTTCTCCCGAAACGTAGATTAGTGACTTTAATTGCAGCCTGGGTCACGTCAAAGTACAGTAGGTTTCGCTCGGCTTCCCTACTGATGAAATGCTGAGACAATGTTCACAGGTAGGTGCAGGTTCGTCGTAAAGGGACGGAAAAAACCGCGCCGCCGCAACCTCGAAAAGGTGGGAGAAAATCACCACAATGATGGCAAAGTCTTTCGGTCAAGAAATTATTTGTTTTGCTAAGGAGATGGAGCAAAAACATAATTGGTGGTGACTTAATGTTATTGACAAAGAAGACCAAAAGCCAAATTTCAACAAATGCATGGAAATCGAACACATGGCCTGAAGTTTAAACATGATTGATACGTGGGAGACTCGCTAATGTGCCCCTAAGTCATAGGAGAATACACCTGATTTACATCTCTAAGGGTTGGCGGGTAACATCACTACATCATACATCTGGGCCGTAATTTTTCCAATTATTGTGCTTGTAATAACCGAATCAACTTATAGAAGTCAACCGCTTTCGTGGAAAACAGTACTAATAGTTAAATATACCTTACCTAGAGATGAGGAATTAAGAATTATGGAGATGGACTCATCTAAGGCATGCGTCACGTAATCAAATATCCCAGCAGTTTCAGTTGGTGTGTGTAACATGCAAAACAAGTTAAAAAGATTCACTAGACAACATTCCATTAGGAGAAAAGTACACAAGAATTTCATAGCATGTGCCTCTGCGAATTATTCCTAAATACGACAGATAAAGCAGTTTGAAACGCAGATATTGTTAATGCAGAGAAGGGAACTAGAAGGTCTGAAAATGAGGCCAAACATTCGTAACATTAAACAAGAGGAGAATACGTCACTCTAACATCTAATACCACTACTGAAAAAGATCAAATACAAAATGCTAAAGATATTCAAGATAGGAAACGGCAGGATGCAACAGCAGGCTCATATGAAAAGTGGAGTGCTGCCACGTTTCCGTGAGTTGTACGCTGTAGCAGAAATAGACGAGAACCTCGAATGATTTTCCTGAACTTTCTAACAGATTCCGATAACAATTGTCTCTGCGCAGAATTTACAGCAGAGGAAATACACGAAACGTTACTGATAGGAATGTCACCAGGAGGACATGGCATGCTAGCTAAAGGTTACCTCACTTTCTGAGATATATTTAGAGAATAGCTAACTGACGTAGTCAACAACACATGGAATGTCCAAAAGATTCCTTCAGGAGTCCACGATAGACTCATCATCTTGGTAGCATAGAAATACCAGACAACAGACATCTAATCCCTTAGCCTACTAGCCTTAAACTGCGCCGACTGCAAAGTGCTAGCTTGGTTTTTAAAAACAAGATTAAAAGATGTAATGAAAAACATGGTATGAGACTACCAAATGTGCGACGTCCCTGGGCACAGTATAATCTACACCCTGTGTAACTACTGTCACGCATTGCCATTATGGATATCTGTAGAACAAGGGTATCTGTAATATCTACCGATTTCTCGAAAGCTTTCGATCGGATCTCTCACAGTTTTCTACTCAAAACAATGACGAAAGTTGTAATCTGGAAAAAAATTTCCAACTTAACACAGTAATACTGCAAGGAACACAGTTCAGAATTATGATCATTACGCATCTAACTGTGCCATTCGATATAAAGCGGTCAGTCTGCCAGGGAATCACTTTCAAGGGAACCTCGCAGACTTAGAAAGTACGATGTCCTGGTTTCCACTAAATTCACAGAAAATTATACACAGGGTCGAGCGGTTAAAACTGTTTGTGGAAATACCTGGTACACTATAACCCAGGTGCAAAAAAGTTATAATAGAAGTTCTTCGTCTCGAAAGGGGCAGCCAATGACATTAACGGGTTCATCTTTGAAAAATTCAATAGCAACCCCGAGTTTTTAGTGCGGATTCGGATTCTACAGAAAAATAAGTAACTTCTGTATGGAACAATTTTACCCAAGCATGATGGCTAGCAGTCTAATCGGTGCAAATCTAAATGGGTTAAAAGTGTTTAAAACTGACAGGGAAATGTTCGACATGTTACTCATAGTCTGCGAAACATTTTGTACCACTCACATAACAATCTGATGTACGGACGGCGAACATGTAGTTCCACCGTGTCGACCGCGACTGTGGCCGTACCGCGAACGACGGACAAGGAAACGGTGGCGCGAAGCGGTCGCGGTTCTCTTTACTGCAAACATTCAAACCAAAAACATCTCTTCCTACGTGTACAACGATGATGACGAGTGTAGAGAGGGTAAATTAATTGCTTCGAACTTTGCGTCAAATAGGCTTGTAGGAGTGGCTCGTCGACGGTATACGAAACTGTTGTCTGAGAGGGATATTCCTTCAGCAAAGACATTTGGCAGTATTATCCAATTGTTCACAGCAAATTGGAAGTGTTCAAACCACGCGAAGAATCCGACCACGCTCTACGACGAACAAAACTGCCGCGGTTGATGTTTTAGCTGTAACTGCTGCATATCCTCACATTAGTCGTGGCAAATCACAATAAATGCAGGAATTACGCAGCGAAGTGTTCTGTGCATGCTTCATGAACACAAATATCACCTCTCATTGCATGAAACCCTACATGGAGGCAAATTTCAAAGTCTTTTTACAGTTCGATACAACAACAAATTGCAGCCAATGACGATTTTCATTCATACGTACTTTTCTATGATGAAGCAGCGTTTATGAATAGTGGTCAGGTGAATAGGCATAATATGCGTTACTGGGCAGTGGGGACTCCCCACTGGTTAAATAAAGCTAAGTCAAGTTTCAGCGCACCTGGCGTGTCAATGTTTAGTGCGGTGTGCTAGGTACATGGATACTTCGTAGACGGAAACGTGAATGGTCGAATGTATGACCACTTTTTAGATAACTTTTGCCAATACTACTTCAAACAAGAACGGGCACGCGTCATCAACAAGATGGCTGTCCAGCGCATTATTCACGGATATCTCGTGAAGTTTCGAATCGAAACTAACCTGATCAATGGGGTGGACGACAAGGTCCTAGTGAGTGGTCTGTACGTTCACCTGATTTGGTGCCTCCCTTTTTTTTCTGTGGGGAACGCTAAAAGAAAAATGTTACATGGATGTATCAACAACCCCTGTAAATATGCAGCAGCGAATTTTCACTGAATGTGAAAATATTGGCAAAGAGACACTAAGAGATGTAGGAGTGTCTTTCAGAAATAGAGTTGCAACATACGGGCACCATTCCGAACATTTACCTCAGTAAAACATGTAGATTTGTGAGAGGCAAGGGGACGAACCTAGATAAACACCCTAATGGTGAGAGGTAGGGGGCTCACCTAAAACAAGCACCTCGAGGGTGAGAGGCATGGGGACTCACATTGAAAAGGCGCCCCTACGTCCAAGTCGTTGTTCCTGGGTACCGCTAAATGTAGTCGTCACTGTACTGATAAACAAACCAATGAACTGACCCAACCACTTTCCACTTCGGCGGCATCTGTGAAAGAAATTTGTGGTAAGATCCTAAGGGACCAAACCGTTGAGGTCATCGGTCCATAGGCTTACACACTACTTAATCTAACTTATCTAACTTAAAGTAACCTACGCTAAGGACAACACACACTTCCATTACCGAAGGAGGACTCGAACCTCCGATGGGGGGAGCCGCGCGAACCGTGGCAAGACTCCTAGACCACGCGGCTACTCCGCGCGGCATCTGTGAAGGTAATTACACCAATAATGTGGTGGGCACCGTAATACTTTATCGTCTAGAGAATGACGTTGGTCTGCTATAAAACACCCGTGTCGCATTGCAGCATGTAAGAATGCCGCCTGTCTACCCTCCTAGGATCCTAATCTGTTGGTTCATTTCCGGAGATACTATCGTGTTACAACGAATTGTAACTCACTTTGCTTTGTATCGGTTACAACGCCATCCATCACGCGACTATAAAGATGTTCCACACAAAAGTTACGTATTTTTTCCCAGAGAACCCGAATCCGCAATAAAAACTGGGGTTCGGCTTCAGCTAATGCAATTTACCGCCATATGGTGTAACAAGGCCCATTCTTTCTGAAGAAGATAGTTTTAGAAATATCGAAACCTAGGTCAAGAGCTACATAAACCTTTGGGTTGCAACCGGTTGACTGAATTTTTCAACCTCTTCAAACTGTGGATTCACATTGAAGATTTCACAGTTGAATCCCATACCCTGGGTGTGGGGCAGGGGTGCCGAGTGTAGTGTTACTGGATGTGCCCCTTCGTAACGAACAACTGTTATGTTACTTTTTGTAATCTGAAGTGTAGAGTCTTATATATTTCCGAAAACAGTTTTAACCACATTACCCCGTACATATCCATGTGTGCATTACTACATGAAATAATTGGTAATAAATCACCAGTTGGCAAATTGGTGTTAATAGTTTACTTTTATCATTTGCAGGTGTGGAAGTTAATTTCGCATCGAAGTGTCATACGATGTGGGAGGTGAAAATTTACTAGGAAAATTATCTTTTTCTGACTCAGGATACGATTATCCTGGTAGTTTTTGAGTCAACTGCGAATTATTTTCAAGAACCGTCTCATGGAGTATCTTTCTCATGGAGTATCTTTCCGTGCTGCGAGGTGGATGGCGAAAACCATTTATATGTTGGCAAATTTTATGTTCCTTGAGAAATTTGAATTGCGACCACAACAACTGACAGCATTCTGTTCTGTTCCTATTCTGCTCGCCGCTATGTATGTCCAAACATAATGCTATGCCGCTTCAGAAGCCAAAGCGCTGTATTTTGATTCGAGAATTTTTTAAACTTTATATGTTTGTATGGTTTCCGATAGCGACATCCTTTTTTTGGCGTCACAAAAACTGGAATACCATTCATTTATGGTTTCTATTACTTTAACCTCTCGATTCAAACATTACAATAGTCACTACACTGAATCGTAAAAGAGAACCAACACACGAAGATACGTAGGGATTCAAGTAGAAATCGATCAAATTGATTACATCTAATAGAATTGAATTGCTCGTTCCTAAAAAACTAAGTGTATAAATTAACAATTTGATGCAAGTGACAAGCTCCTTAATAAAAAGTCTTCACGGTGGTCTGTAAATGAAGATGTCAAAGCTTTACACCTAGTTGTCCGACTGATACAGGCGTCAGGTTCATGTAACACAGTAATAAAAAATTTACAAAGAAACAGGGAACAGGAAGTGTTATTTACTTTTGGTTCTGTCTATCCCCACAAGGTTCCAGGGCATAAAAACGATTATGGAAGAAGAAGTGCGTTTAAGAGAAAATGTGATTTTAGAAAACAGTAGGTTTATTGGTTGTATTATAAGTTAATACAGAAATTAATTGTTAATAACTAAGTTGAAATTATAAAGTTTTTAGCTAAAATGGTACTTCTCAACAATATATTTTGAGATAAAACTAAATACGATTTTAAGCTATTCTACAATTTTTCAATTGGATGGGCACGCCTTTCGTCTTTTCCAACTGACAAGGGGAGGCCGCCAATTGTGAAATTCAGATTCGATTCATACTGCGCATAATTAAAGCTCATGGCCAGAGGTGTAATGTGGCAAAGCACCAAGATGCACTTCTCAGCCGTTGTCGAGAAAATCGACAGTTAAAAGAAACCGTTGTGGTGAAATACTCTCTATGATCAATAATTTTCTACAGCATCGTGGCGCAGCAGTAAGCGCTCGGGTTAGTAATCCGAAGGTCGCCGGATCGAATCTCGCGCCATCCAGTTTTTTTATTATTAGTTTTTTGTAAGCTATTAATGAATTGCTTATGCATGTTGGTGAAGGCGGATCGCTCTCCAATTGTACCGCCTCCATTTTTCCGTTTGTTTAACAGGGTGTACCAAGGCTCTCCCGTCCGCACTGATTTTCGACGATGTTATAAGTTGCGCTAGGGGCCGCATCTACCTTCTTTCGAAGTTAGCAGGCAACTACGCTGTTATGCGGCGGCTCGTTTTGGCCCATTCAATATGTGTCCTTCAAGTGTAACGAGCGAGTAACGGAGTTTATATTTCATACCTGCCACAGCAAATTTGTATTCGTCGGGTCTCTAACCTAATTCGAACGTTTGACTTACGCTATACGTATTCGTTTCGGAATATCGTTTCTACGTCTTCCATTAACTATACGTGGTTAACATTATGAAGACAATTAATAACATTTGTGAAATACAACATTATTCGCGGAAAACATAATGATGTTCGAAGTCGCCAGTTTTTCCACGACAAACGACTTTCAATTATATGCATAATTGTTACAACTGATTGCCGGGAATTTTTATATTTATATATATATATATATATATATATATATATTAGAATTACAAAAAACAAATACTAAAAAAAAAAGTTGCATGGCGCGAGATTCGATCCGGCGACCTTCGGATTACATACCCGAGCGCTTACCGCTGCACCACGGAGAACTGTAGAAAACTAATAATCGTAGAGAGTATTTCACCCCAACGGTTTCTTTTAACTGTCGACTTTCTCGACAACGGCTGAGAAGTGCATCTTGGTGCTTTGCCACATTACACCTCTGGCCATGAGCTTTTATTATGCGCAGTATGAATCGAATCTGAATTTCACAATTGGCGGCCTCCCCTTGTGAGTCTAAATCGCAAACGAGTTAATTATTTGTGCAAAGCGATCAAAACAGGGGTAGCACAAAATAACAGCCACACTTGAGAGATGTGACGATAAGTGTTTTTGAAGGAAATGCGAAAATCCAAAGCTTTATGTAAACTTTCTTACACTATAACCGAAAAAAATGAATAATCGATATCTTAAAAACCGCTCGTTAGATCAAACAGAAATAACCTAAAAATCTACAGAAAAAAGAAAAAGTAAACTTGTTTTGCAATAAGTATATGTCCTACAGTTGATCAAAATGCCTGAAAAATGTACATATCTCACACAAATTAATTTTTATGTAAGTTATATAATTACAAAAAAAGTGTAGATGGACCGTGGAACGGGTGACTATTCGACAAAGAACGACACGGGCCGTGACTAAGGTAAACGGTGAACAACCGTCATTTAGAAGCCGTTCCTTGGTCCTTCACTTCACTTTAGTGAACACTTCCTTTGAACCCCTTCGCTTGTGGACCGGCTACCTCCACCTGTCACTTTCGTACGTTAGAATGCATATAAATTTAAGACCTCGTAATCGCTTGCAGATCTTAAAAGTACATATACAGTGAGGTGACTCGGCTGCAATCTATACGTCACCATTAGGTGGGATTATCCAAAAGTTAACAGTTCTTGGGAGTACTGTTACAGCTATAAATATATAATCAGTAGAAACAGGAGAAGACACCGCACAGGAACGTAAACAGCGGTTGCAACAAAGCAGCCGATAGTATTACATCAGAAGAAAAGTACTTTCCGATTTTCTAGCTATAAACAATAAAAGCTCATTTAACTGTAAAAAAATACTCCATGGAAATTAAACAAAGCTACATGAACTTCTGGTGTTCGTTTTTCGATAGAAGTTTTCCTTTTCCTTTAAAAACATTAAAAACGAATTGTTTCGCATTTGCGCGTTTTCTTTACTACTTTGTAACGTTCTATTCACTTCTGTGTATTATACCTCTCACTCGATTATGAGGAAACTGGCGCACAAAATTGATTTCCTTCGCGTCTTATGGTTTTATATCTCAGTTCGATGATGAACTGTCTATTTTTTTCGAAATTGGTTATACTGCAATTTCCTAGTACTCTGCAGCCTAAAATTCAAATGTTTTTAATTGAAACATGTGGTCACTGGCTACTTTACGTTTGGTTCATTTTAGGTGATAAGTTGCTGCGTACTAGATGTAACTAACAATCAAAATTGTTTTTAAGGCTGGAAGGAAAGCCACATCTTACTTCAATGTGGAGAAAAAAGAAGTTAAAGAATGTTGAGTACGCTGCCTGATGGCGTCAAGCACAGGTAACTTGCTGTTCAGCCGTGAACAGTTTGTGCATGTAGATGCACGTTACTCTAATTTGTGACTGCGATTTATTGTTGTAGGCACTACTTATTCTTTTTACATAATATATTAGCGCAAACTTATAGGTCTGGGCCTTATGTAAAACATTTTCATAAATTAATTTTAAATGCAGCCTCATGTGTTCAATTAACGTGATACCTACGTTAGTTGTAAAAAAAAAAAAAAAAAAAAAAAAAAAAAAAAAAAAAAAAAAAAAAAAAAACCGCTGACTGTGAATATCTTAGAATCAGCTGCGTCAGGTATAGATATGCTACCTATTACGGACATACGAAAATTTGTGGCGGACCAAGAGTCACACTCAGATTCCCGCTTACTACGAACGATAACGTTAACCAATGCGGCTATCGCCTCACGTCAATTTATTTCGAGTTAATTTCTGACGGCTGCCATCCATATACGTAAGTGAATGTGTTACTTCAAGGTTGAACAAATGAATGAAAATTCCAGCACTGATACAGACGCTGAAACTCCTGCAGTGTGTCACGTAAGAGCTGTTTCAATAGGAAATAATGTTGATTTAACAGCTCACACTCCCAGAAAAGAAGAATTAAGAAGTAAAATAAAATTGTTGCAAGGAAAAAACCGATATTTGCAACACAAAGTACCTCAACTGTCATCTGAAGCTAAAACCAGTAGCAGTTTACAGCTTGCGCATGCGAACAGTGATGAACTTAATAGGTTATGTGACAAGCTTTTAACTTACGTTTTATGATAATTTGTTTCATTACTGTCTCCTTTCGTCAAAGTTTTCATTTAGTCTTTTATATTACTTCCGTTTCATAAGAATGTCTGCTTCGAGCGTTAGTAGTAAGCAGCTACGGATTTGCGTTTACTGGGTTTCAACATGCCGTTGATCACAACGTTTGACTTCATTCAGATCAAAGGAGCTACCTGTATACTGCCTACTCTATGATATCGTGTCCGACCTCCTTTTGCCCGTCAAAGTGCAGCAACTCATCATGGCATTGACGCAACAAGTCGTTGGAAGCCCCCTGCAGAAATATTGACCCATGCTGCCTCTATGGCCGTCCATAACTGCGAAAGTGTTGCTGTTGCTGGATTTTGTGCCCGAACTGACCATTCGATAATGTCCCATCAATCTTCGATGAGATTAGGGAGATCTGGGTGGCCAAATCACTCGCCAGGATTGTGCAGAATGCTTTTCAAACCGGTCGCGAACATCTGTAGCCCGGTGATATGACACATTGTCATCCATATAAAGCCCAACGTTGTTTGAGAACATGATGTTCATGAATGTAGCCAAATGGCTTCCAAGTAGTCGAAAACAAATATTTCCAGTTAATGATCGGTTCATTGGCCCAGAGGACTCAATCCATTCCCTGTAAACACAACCCACACCATAATGGAGTCACGACAGCTTGCACCGTGCTTTGTTGACAGTCTCCGTACATGGCTTTGTGAGGTCAGTGCGACACTGGAACCCTACCGTCAGCTCTTACCGACTGAAATCGGGATTCCAGTTCTCAAGGGTCCAACCAATTTGGTCGTTGCAGGCGATGTAGTGCTGTTAACAAAGGCACTCACGTTCGTCGTCTGCTGCCATAGCCCATTAACGAGAAATTTCATCGCCCTGTTCTAACGGATAAGTTCTCCGTATGCCCCACATTGACTGTTTCATCCATTGTTGCTTGTCTGTTAGCACTGACAACTCTACGCAAACGGTTCAAGAGTTGGTCGTTAAGTGAAGGCGATCGGCCAATTCATTGTTCTTGGTGAGAAGTAATGCCTGAAATTTGGTATTCTCGGCACACTCTTGACACTGTGGATCTCGAAATATTGCATGACCCTAACGATTTACGAAATGGAATATGCCACATGTCTGGCTCCAAGTAGCCGAAATTAAAAAAGTGTGTAATTCCCGCCAAGCGGCCATAGTTACATCTGAAGTTTTGCATGTGTATCACCTGAGTGCAAATGACAGCTTCGCCAACGCACTGCCCTTTCATACCTCGTGTACGCGATACTACCACCATGTGTATACGTGCATATCGCTGTCCCACGATTTTTCTCCCTCAGCGTAAATTAATCAGCTTTCGGAGGACGGGGGAGACTGAAGTGAGACAAGGTCTCTACCAACGATCACTTTAAATTCTTCAAGGCGGAAAAGTATAGACTACGAGAGACTGTACTTTTATGGGTGTTGTCGCTCATAATCATAAGTTCCAGCAGATTATCTGATCTGCAGAAGATCACCAACTCAAAGAGCGTAACTATACTGTTCAAGCAAGTATGAGTAGTATTCTTATGTATACCTCATACATCCTTATAACAACATTTGCTTTACTTCAGTATTTTATTGACTTAGTAACAACTTACACGTTGCGCGATTTTCAATGAATCTACGATAAAACGCGTATCCATGAGAAATATATGATAATATCCAAATAGTAAGTGTATCATGACAAGGAAGGAAACTTAACACTTTCGCAAAAGCATAACGCAGTGTTTTATGGATAATAAACAGCAGAACGTATTTCTGTAACATACAGGGTGGTCCATTGATCGTGACCGGGCCAAATATCTCACGAAATAAGCTTTAAACGAAAAAACTACAAAGAACGAAACTTGTCTTGCTTCAAGGGGAAACCAGATGGCGCTATGGTTGGTCCTCTAGGTGGCGCTGCCATAGGTCAAACGGATATCAACTTCGTTTTTAAAAATAGGAACCCCCAATTTTAATTACATATTCGTGTAGTACGTAAAGAAATATGAATGTTTTAGTTGGTCCATTTTTCTCGCTTTGTGATAGATGGCGCTGTAATAGTCACAAACATTTGGCTCACAATTTTAGACGAACAGTTGGTAACAGGTAGGTTTTTCAAATTAAAATACAGAATGAAGGTATGTTTGAACATTTTATTTCGGTTGTTCCAATGTGATACATGTACCTTTGTGAACTTATCATTTCTAAGAACGCATGCTGTTACAGCGTGATCACCTATAAATACCATATGAATGCAATAAATGCTCAAAATGATGTCCGTCTACCTCAATGCATTTGGCAATACGTGTAACGACATTGCTCTCAACAGCTAGTAGTTCGCCTTCCGTAATGTTCGCACATGCATTGACAATGCGCTGACGCATTTTGTCAGGCGTTGTCGGTGGATCACGATAGCAGTTATCCTGCAACCTTTCCCACAGAAAGGAATCCGGGGACGTCAGATCCGGTGAACGTGCGGGCCATGGTATGGTGCTTAGACGACCAATTCACCTGTCATGAAATATGCTATTCAATACCGCTTCAACCGCACGCGAGCTATTTGACATTAAAAAGTAATTCTCATTAAGTTATCATCATACAACATTGGGTAGCAAATCTTATATAATGAATTAAAAAATATTGCTTATAGTTAACTGTGAAAGGTAAGATATGTATTCTAAGTACTAGATGGCGCTAATGTTGTACGATCTCTGCACTGTTAGTGTTTAGTGTTTGCGAAGTTTAGACAATTACAGATCCTACATCATATTCATACAAAAAACGGATATTAAGGAATATACAGTTATAGAGGAACATACAGTTATAGATATGGTTAGATATGAGTGTTGTACGCCGAGATGCATTCAAGATTAAAATTATATGTTGTACGCTATACACTTGGGTCCTATGTACTCAATTTATTCATCCTGTTACAGAAATAAAAATCAGTTTGTCATTCTGTTTGTTGTCTTTTGACAAACAAAGCATGAAGCTACAGAAGCCGTTGTAGAAAAGCTTGTATTTTCGCAACGTGTACCTTACACCCTTTACCGTTAACGTGTTATTTGTTGTCTGATTGATACATACCACTTTACGAATAAAATTTAAAGACGTGTCATCCAAATTTTCGCCTTTTCTTTTAACAGAATCGGATGATTTTCTCCTGTTTCACAGATATTCTAAAACTTGTGTGTGGTAATGATCATCTTCCAAATTCGAAAATACGTTTCCGCTGGCTCCAGTAAGCAAATTAAAAGTGCATCGCGAATTCTTTCTATAGTATATCCATAGTATTTCAGATTCCAGAACGCATTGCAAATTCAATTTACGTTATCACGATCATTAAAAACGCAGCAATATCTACCTCTGCTACAACACAACTTTAAAGGAGTATTTAATTTAATTTTTTTTTTTTTTTTATTTTTGGTCACCAGTCTAGTGACTGGTTTGATGCAGCACGCCATGAATTTCTTTCCTGTGCTAACCTCTTCATCTCAGAGTAGCACTTGCAACCTACGTCCTCAATTATTTGCTTGACGTATTCCAATCTCTGCCTTCCTCTACAGTTTTCAGGACCTTGCTGTAGTCAGATTAAAATTATTTCATAGTTGTCGTCTATAGCTTGTGCTACAGTGTTGCCACATCGGCTGCCGGCTACTGCTCGGTTGCAAAATTGGTTCAAATGGCTCTGACCACTATGGGACTTAACTTCTGAGGTCATCAGTCCCCTAGAACTTAGAACTACTTAAAACTAACTAATCTAAGGACATGACACACATCCATGCCCGAGGCAGGATTCAAACCTGCGACCGTAGCGGCCACGCAGTCCCAGACTGTAGCCCCTAGAACCGCTCGGCCACCCAGGCCGGTGCTCGGTTGCAGGCGATACACGAACATGGTAGGTTGCTTCACAAATGCTATTAACGTGTGACACGGAGCAATGATTGACGCGGCCGCCGCGAGGGATTACGGAAAAGTGAGATGCTCCTTCAACAGCTGGCTGAAGTGCGGCAGACAACGGGATTTTGGCCCTGTATTTACACCCATGTCCTAACTTAACCACAGCTTCACGATGTGCAATGTATCCGAGAAAACGGCGACCAACTATCTGCAGCAGAACTAAAATCATGCTCGCTTTCATCGTGAGGAGCAAACTCAAGACAGAAAATTTCATAGTATGTTTGTTACCATAGCCATCTTCCACAGCAAAATTTCAGATTCAGCCGTAAAAGAAAACTCTAATTTTTCGCTGTCATTGATTACCTGTAACTATCCTCACACTAGCTACACAGCAGTGCCACGGCACCAATCTATGGGTCTGAGCACTATGCGACTTAACTTCTGAGATCATCAGTCGCCTAGAACTTAGAACTACTTAAACCTAACTAATCTAAGGACATGACACACATCCATGCCCGAGGCAGGATTCGAACCTGCGACCGTAGCGGTAGCTCGGCTCCAGACTGTAGCGCCTAGAACCGCACGGCCACTCCGGTCGGCGCACCAGCCTATGAGCAGCCTGTCTGGTGCTAGGTTGTAGACTATGGGTGACACTGGCAGAGCCGCGCGGGATTAGTCGAGAGGTCTGGGGCGCTGTAGTCATGGACTGTGCGCCTGGTCCCGGCGGAGGTTCAAGTCCTCCTTCGGGTATGGGTGTGTGTGTTTGTCCTTAGGATAATTTAGGTTAAGGAGTGTGTAAGCTTAGGGACTGATGACCTTAGCAGTTAAGTCCCATAAGATTTCACACACATTTGAACATAGGCAGATTCCAAACGAAAAAGAAATTCTAAGAAGAAAAAAATGTCAGATAAAAAGTCAATAGGTTGACGAAAACAACATTGCGAAGTATTAGTAATAAAAAATTATGCAAACCAATTAATTAAATAAAAAATTGTAATCAGTCTATTGATTAGATTTAGAAAAAATTTTTACTGTATTTAAGATTCGAGCCCTCGACATTATAAAAGTCTTGTAGACGCTAACCACTCACTATGTTATGCCGTTAGACTGCAAAAGGTTGTTCTATTTATGACTCCCGTGTCCCAGTCGCACCGTTTAATTGATAGCCTTCGAAGATTCGGCTTCACGCAACGTAGTGCGAAACTTAACTAATGTAAACCGATCTCTGTGACAATAACAGCTATGTAAATGACGATGGACTGCGTCTTGTGCCGAAGTATCCAGTAGTGGTTAGTGCTGTGGTGTATGTCGTCAGCACCGTCGTGTGTGTGTGTGTGTGTGTGTGTGTGTGTGTGTGTGTGTGTGTGTGTGTGTGTGTTTTATTTTCGTGTGGTTATCGTGTATGATGAAATACGAAATAAAAGGGCAACACCCAAGATAAGGAATCGGAAGTGAACCAATTACTGCGGCAGTTTGTCAATAGCGACAAGTTCGGGCATGACGTTGAGCGCCCTGATTGGAGGAAAGCACCTACAACGTGTGAGGTGTCAACTATCGGGTAATTTTAGTCGTGTTATGGCGGAAAGAGCGTCGCGCGCCGCAGTAGGTTGACGTGGGGCCGTGTGCGTCGGCCAGAGGCCAACGGCGGCGCCTCGTCCAGTGAGCACCACCACCACCACCACAGGAAAATAAAACGGTCCCACAGATGCTGCGAGACAGCGCCCGCTGGATTCTCCTTAGAATGTGCTGTCGGATATCGAGACATTTAATTAACCCTGCGGCGCACCTTGTCCGCTGCAGTGGACAGCTCTTGATGATCGCATCTTTGGCGTTTCCGTTCAGTCCTGAGACTGCAAAATGTACTCTGGACGTAATAACACCAGAGTCCACTGGAATTGACAGTGTTAATTTGCAGCCTCGGGACGATGGAAAACACCAAAGAGGCGACCATTAATAGCTGTCCATTGCAGCGGACACGGCACGCCGCAGGGTTAAATTGTTACTGTTTCATTCAATCAGTTTTGAGACAACGTGTTCTTTATATGCTTTCTCATACTAAAATGATTTCTGTAGAACTATCGTATACCACTGTAGCACGTTTTATTCTGATTTTATGTATTAATTTTCTTATTAAATACTGTATTACATTTAGTTTTTTACTGTTCACACGTACTTTCGTCACATAAAATCATTTTAACTGACGATTATGAATATCCTATTTCAAACTGTTACCTTGTCACTACCGTCCTCTACTCTACGACTCAGCCCATCACTAGTACTTGCTCATGTAGCTGCATGTATAAAACATTGTAAGTTGGTACTAGCATCAAAATACTCTTAATCGGTACCCATGCTACGACGTAAGCTGGCTAGTATGTTCAAAAACGGTGCACATCAGAAAGGTAGGGAGGGAGAAATATCTCAGATAGCCCTTGAGCTACGGACTATCTGTACACCCAACACATGGGTAGTCTTACTGTGACTATCCTACAGTACTGCCTCCAGCTTGGGCAAATGGAACAAGGTTTTTTTTTCCTTTCTGCATCAGATGCTGTGAACGGTGAGCCAGAAAGGGCTTGTGGAGGCACCATTTAGTTCATGGGCGACTCGTGAGTCAATCCGAAAAATATGGTTTGTGCATACCAAAACCGAGCCGTGGATTCCAAGAAGGCTATGAAGATCAAATAGGTGCGATTTTTACGATGTATTCTTTTGATCCTGATATCGAAGAAAATTGAAAATTTTCTTGGTATCGTTATCAGTTTCCGAGATACTGAGGTTCGAAGTTACCCTAGTTGTAAAATATGATACAGAGTGCGGAAGAAACGTAGTTTAAGGGACAAATATGCTGTACAGTGCCTCCACGAGGGTTTTGGGAACCCTATGTTGCCGGCCGGAGTGGCTGAGTGGTTCTAGGGACTGCAGTCTGGAACCGCACGACAGCTATGGTCGCAGGTTCGAATCCTGCCTCGGGCATGGATGTGTGTGATGTACTTAGGTTGTTTAGGTTTAATTTCTAAGTTCTAGTCCCGTGGTGCTCAGAGCCATTTGAACCATTTGAACCCTATGTTGTTGTACTACTCCCGCCGGAGGTTAGAGTCCTCCCTCGGACATAGGTGTGTGTGTTGTTCTTAGTATAAGTTAGTCTAACTTAGTTTAAGTTATGTGTAAGCCTTGGGAGTGATAACCTATTAAGTTCTGTTGTACTGAAGCTATGTAAAAAAATTTTAAACGTAAAATCCGGTCTGAGATGTAAAACTATATAGTTTTGGGCTGAATCAATGTCACATAAGTAAACTATCAAAATTTTACTGATAATGAACTTCTTCTCATATGACGGACATGCCCTAATGTAGCCGCAAAATGAAGGAAACCAGCGGAAAAATGCACCGCTTCTTCAAGACTTGACTCAAAAGTAGACTATCAGCTCCGTCTTTCTGTCTTCCTGACCGCCTTTAAAAAATTTCCCTAATTTTTGTTGTGTGAACACATTAGCGTTCGCTGAAAGACTAGGAGACTTTACCAGGGGGAAAGAGACGGAAAAGTAAAAAATACTAGAAGACAGTTGACAGTGGTCGTGCTGCAAGATGATCGAAGCAGACAATGGCAGTGTGAGAGGAAGAGAGGGGCACAGTGACAGTGGAACATAGTTACTGTGGCGGAACAGTGCTAGGAAGAGAGTGAAGGAGACAGCGACAGTGGGAGAATAATAAAGAGAAGGAGAAAGTGGAGGATTGTAATAGCCAGTTACAGTGAGAGACAGACTCTATGATAATGACAGCAAGGAACAGAGAGATATCGAAAGTGAGAAGAGACAGCAGTGTTGGGAAGGATTGAATGAGACAGTAGCAGTGAAAAAGAGCCAGATGGAAACAGTGACTCTGACAGGGGACAGTATTAGTAGAACAGAACGAAGGAGACTCGGGTTGTGAGGCAGGAGAGATTGACAGACACACAAAAAGATAATGTCAATGAATTGGGCTGAATGAGTGAGAATCGGCAGGTGGCAGTGGATGTGTATCAGCGACTTAAAGCGGTGCACTAATGAGTGTGACCGAGTTACAGTTAAGTGAACTTGTCGGAGGGAGAGGTGAGTTGCATGTTAAAAAGAAATGCCAAAATTATTGCGAATATTTTTCAAAGTGCTGAGGATGGTAGAATCCGGCAGCCTGTACCCCATTTTTCAGTTAGACTGTTAGTAAACAGGTGCATATTCCCTTTTTTGCACTCTTATAGGAGCATTTTTCCACTGGTGGTAGACCGAGCGAGGTGGCGCAGTGGTTAGCACACTGGACTCGCATTCGGGAGGACGACGGTTCAATCCCGTCTCCGGCCATCCTGATTCAGGTTTTCCGTGATTTCCCTAAATCGCTTCAGGTGAATGCCGGGATGGTTCCTTTGAAAGGGCACGGCCGGTTTCCTTCCCCATCCTTCCCTCACCCGAGCTTGCGCTCCGTCTATAATGACCTCGTTGTCGACGGAACGTTAAACACTAATCTCCTCCTCCACTGGTGGTATATTATGGCTGACATCCGTGTTATCCTTATTACGTACGTTGACTTTTTGCATATATTTCACCTTCAGCCAGTTGAACCTGCTGTTACAGTGAGAAGAGACAGCAGATTCATTGGGAGAGTCCTTAGAAAATGTAGTCCATCAACAAAGGAGGTGGCTTACGAAACACTCGTTCGACCTATACTTGCGTATTGCTCATCAGTGTGGGATCCATACCAGATCGGGTTGACGGAGGAGATAGAGAAGATCCAAAGAAGAGCGGCGCGTTTCGTCACAGGGTTATTTGGTAACCGTGATAGCGTTACGGAGATGTTTAGCAAACTCAAGTGGCAGACTCTGCAAGAGAGGCGCTCTGCATCGCGGTGTAGCTTGGTCGTCCGGTTTCGAGAGGGTGCGTTTCTGGATGAGGTATCGAATATATTACTTCCCCCTAATTATACCTCCCGAGGAGATCACGAATGTAAAATTAGAGAGATTCGAGCGCGCACGGAGGCTTTCAGACATTCTTCCCGCGAACCATAAGCGACTGGAACAGAAAAGGGAGGTAATGACAGTGGCACGTAAAGTGCCCTCCGCCACACACCGTTGGGTGGCTTGCGGAGCATAAATGTAGATGTAGATGTAGATGTACATTAGTACGTTTTAACAGATCTCATGACAGCTGTTAGCCGAAATCGACAATTTTGTGAATTATGTAATATCGTCGAAACAAGACGGATAAATGCGAATAAAATAATTTTACTGACCTGTAATTGAAAGTCGGATTACTCAAAACCTCGTAATTTCATAACTGGCCTTGAGAAATGCGACTGCAGGAAGGATATAAAATAGCATAATTTTACTTCCTGCGCGTTTATAGTATAACAGGAGGAATAACTTATTCATTAGTACGTGGTTTGGGGGAGCAGAGGTTGCGAAATTTACCACACAGCGATGCCACCTCTAACAACAAAAATGACTGTCACACGGACTGAGCATCGACTCGAAATAAACTTGTGTGACTGATTCTGGCTCACCGTACATCACTCCATGCTGCTTCAACTTTGTTCCAGGGTTTTTCTTAGACATAGTGACCGGCGAATGGTGATGTGCCGGTCTCTGGACAACCAGTGACTAGATGTTTGCAAAAAGGCTGAGAGTCAGGGAGAATGTGCTGTAAAAGGCAACAGTCGAAGACCCTGTGTTTGGAGGTAGGTCAGGACAACACTGGCAGCCTGCAGTCTTGCGGTTATCTTATTGTAAGATCTCGAAGATAGGGGGAAACCACGGGCAAATAAAACGCCAAAAATATAAAGCCTACTGGCCAAATTATCAGTTACGTGAACCAGAGGTAATCGTGTAGTGTACCCAAAGGCGCCTCATAGCATCACTCGAGGTGCTGGGCGTTGCCCTCAGAATACAGAGCCTGCAACAATTAACACTTTCGCTGCGGCTGTCGGTGATAAGTGTCAAAACAAGTCACGAGCCAGTGCGGCTGACGCTTATAAGCGTCCGCGCTCACTGTCGGATTACAGGTAATCATCGTAGGTCGTACCACTCGCTCGTTCCGGCTCCTGGAATTCTCCCTTACTGTCTGCGCCCGTCCTGTCCGCCTCACCCCCACCCTCACCTACCTTGGCCTCACCATTGACCGTCACCTCACCTGGATCCCTCATCTCCACTCCATCCAATCCAAAGCCCACAACCGCCTCCCACTCCCCAAACTCCTCTCTTGCCGGACATGGGGGTTGCACCCCTCTAACATCCTCCACACCTACAAATCCTTAATCTGTCCCATCCTCTGTTATCCAGTCCTGCCCGGATATCTGCCCTCCCCCCCGCCCCAAATTCTATAAGTCCCTCCAGATCCTTGAGCGTCATGCACTCCGCCTCGCCTTCCGTATACGCCTCCCGTCCCCCACGCGGATCCTCTATGATCTCATTCCTTTCCCCCATCTGCTCCTATTCCTCGAACATATCCGCATCCTCTACACCTCCCGCCGCCTTGAACCCCCTCACCCCCTGGTTGATCCTCTCCTCTCCCATCCCCGCCCCCTGCCACATCTTCACTGTTGTGTCCCCCCTACTCTCCATCTCTACACCTTACATCTCCTTTCCCAAGGTGGCTTCCATCAACTCCCCCTCCCGGATGATGCCCTCTCTCCCTCCATTTATCCCTCCTATCAACTCTGATCCTCACCCCCTCCTTTCCTCCGTCCTTTCCCTGGACTCCCTCTTCCTCCCCCCTTCCATCCTGTGTTTTCTCCCCGCCTAACCTCTCCCTATCTCCTTTCTCCCCCCTCCCCCGAGTCCTTTTGTATACCCATCCTCTGCCTTCCCCACTCCCTGGCACGTCTGCTCAGCACCCCCCACCCCTGTTATGGATCCTCATCTTCCATTGGCTCCTTTCCCCCCTCCCCCCTTCACTTTTCCTCTCCTTCCACCCCTTTTTTCCCATCATCTGTCCAGTTTCCCCCCACCTGCTCTCGGCTGTGGTATGTCATATTTGTGCCAACTTTTTAGTGCAGTGTTTAAGTGAGTGTTCAGTGTTGTGCGTCTTTCCACAGTGTTGCGAACATAAATCATGCTGTCGCTGGGTGTGCATTTTATATCTCTTGCGAACAGAAACCAGACTGTCGCCGTGTTTTTCAATTGTCTGTCTATTATTTTTCTGCTTCCTGTGTATTTTATTAACATCATCAACCCTGTGTTTTATGTTTTAAGTTCCAGAATTTTCTGCCATTTTACCTTTAAGTCACCGATTTTATCGCCAGCTGTTATTTTTTATTATCTTCATCTTATTAAAACAAATTCTGTAGGCTGAAGAGCGGCGTAATAAGCTGCTGCCAGCCCGCCCCCTTCAGGGGGAATCGAAACTCAATAAAGGGAAAAAAAACTGTCGGATTACTCAGTCTACTTGCAGCGTCTAAGCTAGCATCAAAGCGTGTAAACTTTTGTTTTGTGTGGTCAGTTATCGAACGTATATTGTTCGTAATGGCGGCTAATGAACCGACACCTGCACCTTCCAATGTAAAAAGGAGCAGGAAAAGTGTTAAATTGACAGACGAACAGTTACATAGTGTACTAGACGACAGTGATTTTCTGTGTAGTGAGGACGAGGCATACCACGGAGATTGTCATTTTGATGCTGCAGAACAACTGCAGAGTGATGGTAGCGTGGAAGCACAGCTTTCGAATCTGTTTCGTGACAGTTCCGAATCTGACGATACGGATCACGACGATTGTGTGGAAATCGGTGACGAAAAAGAGCCCGACCTGTCACACGGAGTAATCCAGGTGAGTTCTGGCATAAAGAACCATATAATATGCAGTATCACCCATTTACGAAGGAAGAAGTTTTGCAAATTCATCCTGCTAGCAATTCTGCTATGGATTTCTTCAGATTACTGGTAACAGACGAATTGTTGCAATTTGTAGTTGACGAAACGAACGACAATGCAGTCAACATATTGTTGAACGAAAATACGAAAGAGGATACATAATCTGTCAATGGAAACCTCTAAGTATAGGCGAAATACTAGTTTTCCTGGGTGTTTCGTTACATATGGGTAACGTTAAATATCAGCGAATACAAGACTACTGGAAGAAAGAACTGCTGTTTGAGAGTAGAGGAATAGCGATGAGTATAAGCAGAGACCAGTATTTGATCATATTACGCTCTCTGCATTTTACAAAAAATCCACTCCCAGGAAACCCGAAACCAGACTATCGTTTATAGAAGATACGACCTATATTGAATTATTTTAACACGACAATGTCTCAAGTGTATTACTCGGGAAGAGATTTATCAATAGATGAATCAACGATTCTTTGCAGGGGAAGACTGTCATTTAGACAGTACATAAAAAGCAAACGTAATAAATATGGCATTAAGATGTACATGCTCAACATGCTCGCGCGGTTCCAGACTGTAGCGCCTAGAACCGCTCGGCCACCCCGGCTGGCTGGGGGAAAAAGGTCACGCTGAAAAGGCCGTTTTGCATTTGATGGCTGAACAGCTGCATGTTGCTCATCACATTTACTTGGACAATTATTACTACAGTTTTCATTTAGCTACAACTCTGTTGAACCTAAAAACACTTTCCACAAGTACTCTGAAATTAAATTGGAAATGTACCCTCGAAGACGTTGTATCGGCAAAACTTGGGAGAGGAGAGACAATTGCGCGGTATTCTAATGGAGTTATGACTGCGAAATGGAAGAATCGACGAGAGGTTTCCAACATTTCCATAGAAAATCTAAATGTCATGGAGCGAGTGACGAATGCGCGCCAGCAAATAGCCACGAAACCTTTGCCTATTATTAGGTACAATGCGTGTATGTCTGGGACTGATAAACAAGATCAGATATTATCGTATTATTTATGTGAACGGAAGACTATCCGCTGGCCGAAAAAACTATTCTTTCATGTCATTGACATGCTAGTTTTCAATTCTCTATATCTGTACAACAAATACTAAGGAAATAAAATGACGTTGTACGATTACAGAATGAACATTATAAAGGGCTTCCTTCCACCAATGGAAGTTCCACGAAATGTGAGCAAGAAACATTGCAAACAAACACACGTTGTGCAAACGCGGGAAGCTACTGCAGGGAAGAAGCAAGTTATGAGGAAGCGGTGTAAGAAGCGCGCGGAACAAGGCAAGCGCACTGAAACACCATACGAGTGTATAACCTGCCCAGACAAACCTGGATACTGCTTGAACTGCTGTATAATTTCCCATAAGTAACAAAAACGCGATAATATTGGGGAAATTCCGGTTATCAAAGACAACTTTTTTTATTTCTTTTCACATTGCATGGTTTCTTTGTATGACGTGAAAGGTTAGAACTATTTTTCACGAGTACTCAGAAAATGAGGTTTCCATTTGTGTTGACTTATTTCTTATTGCGTTGTTAGGCGTTCACTTCAGTTTTTTGCGAAATAATTTGTTGTGCTAAATTTTGAAGCACTTTTAATCTTTCTTGAACAGCACAAATCACAAAAACGTCCTTAAACAGCTTCTGGGAAGCTGTATACATGCGCTTTTCTAACACATGCGAGATGCTTGTGATAAAGATGTTTTAGAAATATGTTCAAAAACGTTTCCCAGTTCTGAAAACATTTTTAAAAATAATTATATTAAAACAAGTAAGCACCGTAAACATTGATCGTTATGTGGTTATGTGTGAAATTGAAATCTCGATATTATAATGTCTTGCCCGGTGTAGCAAAGCTACTGCCTTCTTTGTGTCCCGCCAGGAGGCAGCGTATTCGGAGCTATCCACGGTGCCGTAGGAGTCTCTAAGCTTTGTCTTGTATGAGTTAAGACCCATTTTTGTTGGAGAGATTACCAGTTCCTTTTTAGTTAACTGAAATTACTAAAATTTTTATAGGATTTCAGCTCTGTTGCTAAATATCGACATCATTTGCGCTCGTATTCTGTATTTATTTCGTACTCATCGTTAATGTAAGATCAGTTTTGTTACCTGGTATTTTAGTTGAAGCCATATGGACAACTAAGGCTCATATTTTATTTAAATGTTCTTTTTTAGAACTTGCCTGAGCTATTTGAATTCTACAGAAAGAGTTTAAATAATATTTCTCTGATTTACTTAAAGGTTGTATTTTAAATCGTTTTATATTTGCTCTTTTATTGTTAAGATGTGCTGTGCTTATAGGTGTTAATTAATGTGTTAGCCAAATGTTTAGTTACGGCTGAAGTATCTTTTGGAACATTTCTTAACTAATCTTTCCTGTGAACTCTAGTATTCCGTG
The DNA here is from genome assembly GCF_023864345.2 of Schistocerca serialis cubense. NCBI lineage: Eukaryota > Metazoa > Arthropoda > Insecta > Orthoptera > Acrididae > Schistocerca > Schistocerca serialis. The sequence goes on along the minus strand of NC_064641.1, from coordinate 237,728,549 downwards.
AATTTATACCACACATTATTTAAATCATTTTGAGACAGAAACTCTACGTCAGGTCATGCTGGCAAACCTCAAACGAAAATTTCTCGAATTTAAAATTTTAAACATTTTTTCTCATTTGCTTACATGGATTTGAAATAGTTAAATTCCATAAATTCTTAAATAGATTTGTCTTTTTCTTGGTGAAGTATTATGGTTTTGTGGTCTGGTACCTTACCATGTCCAGCTTCTCACTTAGTAAAAGTACTCCAACAAAATTCCCGGATTTTATTTAAAGTTTGTAAATAAATTCAGGTTACTGAGTAGTGGCATGTCTTTTCCTTACTAGTTCTCCCTCCTGAAAGTTTGTTTTTCTGTGCCATATGATGTAAAACCAGTACTTTTGACAAAACATCAAGGCCCGCGGCTGCACGTTTCACCAAATTCAAAAGCATTCTTGTAGGTAAATTTTGCTCAGAGTCACATTGCTGCAGAGTGTATCGAGTGAGGTGGCGCAGTTGTTAGCACATTGGACTCGCATTCAGGAGGACGATGGTTTAAACCCGCGTACGACCCCTCCTGATTTAGGTTTTCCGCAATTTCCCTAAATCACATGAAGTAAATGCTGCGATGGTTCCTCTGAAAGGGCACGTCTGACTTCCTTCCCCATCCTTCCCTAGTCCGAAGTGACCTATGACCTCGCTGTCCGGTCGCTTCTACCAAGTCAAACAACTGGAAGATTGTGTTTAGTTTTTTTTGTTTTTTGTTTTTTATTCTCTGTTCTCAGTTCGCCTATAGCGTAACGTAATCGATGAAAAGTGCACAATAAACGATGATTTATACGGTTGCATCAAACTTTTTTACTGGGGATGGCACCGTGAACTGCTAGCGCAATCGCACTTGTGCCTGTGGGTAGCATTCAGTCTGGGGCCCACGGGAAACACGGGAAACACGGGCTCTGCAACGAACCTGTGACGTCTCACTAGTCACTCTGTTCAGTACACTCTGTGGACTAGAAATAAGAATGTAAATGGAAAGACACCCTAGAAAGTTCATACCTTGGTCGTGTGCTGTCGAGAGCGTAAGTCTACTTAAACCCACAGCTACATAGAGTGGTCTCATTCCCCCTCACCCCCTGGTGTCTCCCTTCCTCTCCACCCCCAACCAGTTGCCACGCCTTTACCGTTGTGTCCCACCCTCTCTCCATCTCCACACCCTTCATCTCCTTTCCCAACGCAACTTCCACCGTCTACCCCTCCCGGGTGATGAGCTTCGCCCTGACATCTACCCTTCCTACCAACCCTAACCACGTCTTCCTGCCTCCTCCTCAGGGCTCCCTCTCCTCGTCCTCCCTCCTCCTGAGCAGCTTCCCCTCCTACTCCCCCTCCATCTCTTGTGCCTCCTTTCAGTGTCTCTGCACACCCTCCTTCCCTGTCTTCCCTCTTCATCTCCTGCCCCACGTGTCTCCTGCCTCTTCGTGTACCCACTGATGCCCCTCCTCTCTTCATCCCGCCACTTCCCCTGCTGCCCCTTGCTCTCCCCTCCTTTTCCATCCTCTCTGCCCTTTCCCTCGGCCGGTCCCACCTGGCAGTTTTTATTCTTCATCGTGTGTGCTCCAAGTGGGTTTTAAGTGTGTTGTTCTGGAGTGTTTTTACTAATGTGGCCGACTTTTAACGTGTGCATGTCCATTCAGTGTCTTCTCTGAGTTTTGAGGAATCGCCAACTGTGTTTTTTAACTTTCTGGTGATTTTTTAACTGTCCTCCATGAACGTCTCAGTATTAGTCTCTATTTTTTACCTCCATTTTCTCCCATTATTCTGTTTTAAGTTCCTCTTTCTCGTCTTATGTATGTAACATTTTATTCTTATTTTAAGTTGTCATGTCACTCGGCTGAAGAATGGCGGATTGTGCCGCTGACAGCCCTCCCCTGCTCATATGGGACAGGGGAATGAAATCACAATAAAGAAAAAAAAATAGAGTGTTTTCATATAGTAATTCACTTCCTGCTGGAGATCCTTGTTGCAGCTTGTAAGGCCCGTAGTGTCACGTGCTGTGAAGAGCGTGCTCCAGCCTATTTTTCTCGTGGGCCTCGAGGAGGTCCTAGGCTTCCTTTCATGCAGGCCTCTGCCGGGCCCCTGTGACAACTATAAATTCAACAACTTTCGTTCTGCTCTGAGCTTCCACACTGCGGTGGCGCGGTTTCTTCCGTCCCTTACGACGAACCTGCACCTACCTGTGAACATTGTCTCAGCATATCATCAGTAGGGAAACCGAGCGAAACCTGCTGTACTTCGACGTGAAGCAGGCTGCAATTAAAGGCACTAATCTATGTTTCCCGAGATAGTTTTCACACGAAATGAAAGGTTGGAAATTTTGTCCTTAATATATTCTGAAACTTAGCTGAACAAGTATCACTGCCAAGCCCGTGCTAGTGTTAACACAGTCATTCACAATACCTTTCACTCACGTTAGCAAGTTTATGGTGGTACATTTACCGAAAATAGTTACCAAAATACGGATTGTTTTTGATTGAGAACGCTCGCCAAATATTAAGTCTGTCGGTACCTAATACATTCACAGTTTTTAGCCACCGACCTGCTCAATACGCCACGCGAAATGTATGTCTTTTCTCGTCACAAAATTCACTTAAAAATTCCGAAATTTTTACATATGCATCGGAATAATTATGCCGTCACTTTACAGCACTTTTGATGTATGAAACACTCCTAGATCCGGCAACTTATCATTTCCATCGGAACTACTACTACACACGTCTGAACTGTTTTATGGCTAGGCTCCCACTCCTCTCTAGAATACTGTCTTCTGTACCAGCAGAGAAAGGCACGCGAAGAATATTGCTTTACCATTGGTCAGTTTACTCAACAGCCAATAGGAAGACAACATTCTCCCGCGTCAGTCCGCGCTTTTTATCGATAACGAATCGCAAAATAGTGAACCTACAGACTGCACTTTTACCGACGTAATTATATAATATGCTGAAGTTTTGTTTATGCATAAAGTTATTTACTATTTTATTTATACCTGAATTAACTTTCCCTTTACCATAAACTTACTTTACAAATCTATTCTACTAAAGTCCCCTTTGTCCCCATCCATACTTCCTCTAAATGTTCCCACACTAAATCCCACTACATAACTCGTTAAACAGTTATCTTCATATTAACCTTAAGCCACACTCACGCATCATTCATACTGCTAAAACACATTTATAACATTTTACATACACAAAAAGACATAATAACTCTTTATGAAAATACTAGAACAGTTTATGAAAAACATTCTATTACTGTAGTGCACTGCAGTGGGCACAATCGAAACCAAATCACAGTTCCCTATCCAATACTGTCATGTACATAAACTACGTACGCGTCCGGTCTCGCGTCACCATCTGTCACTATCCAGCTCTGAGATACATCTCCCACTTAACCGCCTCCAATGCAGGATCGGTATACGGCACTACGCCTCAACATGTGTATACATTCAACGTGGTGCTGTATACAGAACGGAGCTCATCTGAAAAGACGACTTAGTATGGCTACTCTGTCCCGTGTTGTCGTTGAGCTCTGCACTCTACGTGTGCCACTGATGTGGCACCAAAGGAAGCCTAATAATGGTCGCTATGCTGGCCGTCTGTGTGTTCCAGACGTCGTCGCACTGTCTAGGTAAGCTATTATTCCTGATTCAGTATGATTTTGCATAGCCTAGCGTTCACTATGTCTGTACTCCCTGGCGTTAGTCGATTAGGGCCGTCAGTGACTTGCGTGGTGCAGAGTATAGCTCTCCTGAGCCTATCCATTACACATTAGCATGTCGTAATGTTCCAAACAACTTCAGAAGAAATATCGCGATACCGTCGCGATAGGCAACGATTCTGCATGCCTCGAATTCCTACACCTGCAAACAGACGTTTGTTCCTCTTATAAAAGGAATAATAGAATTTTCTCACGAATAACTAACAATCTAATGCGATTTCTGAGTGAAAATTCCACTGTGCAATCTTTACGTATACATAGAATGTAAGCCGGCCGCGGTGGTCTAGCGGTTCTAGGCGCTCAGTCCGGAACCGCGCGACTGCTACGGTCGCAGGTTCGAATCCTGCTTCGGGCATGGATGTGAGTGATGTCCTTATGTTGGTTAGGTTTAAGTAGTTCTAAGTTCTAGGGGACTGATGACCACAGATGTTAAGTCCCATAGTGCTTAGAGCCATTTGATTTGAACATAGAATGTAAACTGAGTTTCCCTTACCTGCCTCGTGCTATTTTGATTTAAGGATGTAGTACACCTCATGCTGATTTACGATTTGTTGCATGCTACCTCCATGCTGTCGCAGCTTTGTAATGCATCTGAATGATTATAATCTCTGTTTGCTCCAATTACGTATTGTCCGCATGCGTCGAAGCACCCCACTACTAATTAATTCATTCAACACGATCGCCTGATTGCTCAGAGCTATTGCGCCCCCCTGGTATGGTGTGAGGTAGCAATTGAGCGCAGCTGCAGCCGACGCACCGCTTTGATCACGTCACGCCCTGCTTCAGGCGACAGCGCCACGTACAGGATGCCCCACAGGTGTCTGTCCCACTGACACCTCGCTCTCTGATTGATGTCAGGTAACAGGAAATTGAAAAGAACTCTCGTAGATTCCGTCGGAATTAGTGTCGTCAAACTATATCGATCTGTATTTTATGATCTGAGTTGCAATTACAGTCCCCCCCAGGGAAGGATTAAGTTATGCGTGCGGAGCAATTGTTAGGCTGTTAGGGTAATCAGCTATAACATACAGGCACTCAACACCAAATATGAAACTTCCTGTAAAAGTAAAACTGTATGTCAGGTCGGGACTCGAACCCGGAACGTTCCGTTTCAAGGACAACGCTGTTTGCGAATTAATTCCAAAACCTGCTCTCACAGATTTTCTTGGGCCAGTATCCAAGTTGCACTTTCTGAACCTCACATAAGCTTTACTGCACACCTTGCACGTCAATCGACGTTTTATCTTTTCTGCTCCCGTGCTGAAACTTTCATTCTGCAGCAGCGTGTGGCCTGTTTTGAAATTTAAAGGCAGCCTGCTCTTATTTACAGAGTGAATAGCTTACATACAACACGGAGAGACTTGGTAACAACGGATAACGGATCAGGAACTTCTGGACATTTTCTATCAACTAAGTAGCAGAATGCATCGAGACGACTGGGACAAGATCTACAGCATCACTCACAGGAGCATGCAGAACGAACTCGAGCGCTGCACCGAGCGGCAAAAGAAAAAGTTTGAAAGATGCCGGAAGCAGACTGACAGGGCGATTCCCGACATGTCACACACAGTGGTCAACCTCACTGAATGACAATTGATCGAAGAGGAAGTGTCTGTTCTTCAAAAAGGAGGGAATTTCGCTATCATCCCGAGAACTATACCTATGGAGGACATCATTGCCAACACCGAAGCAGCCATTCGGACCCTTCCTTGTGAAAGGGCAGAGGAAATACGCACTGAAACAGCCAGGATACTGCGCCGAGCAAAACCACCAGCTTGCAACCTGAAGAAAGAAGAGGTACAAGCCATTAAGAATCTCAACGCCGACAAGAGTATATTGGTACTGCCTGCCGATAAGGGGAATGCGACCGTCGTAATGAAGACCGAAGATTATGAGCAAAAGATCCAAGACCTATTAGATCCGACGACGTACCGAAAACTAAGCGCAGATCCGACGCAGCGTATCACTCGGAATACGAATCGATTAATCAAGGCGTCTTCTCTGCCGGCGGACATACAGAGAAACCTGCGCAACACAGAAGCCCTACCACCTCGGCTCTATGGATTACCCAAGATCCATAAGAACAACGTTCCACTGAGACCGATCGTTAGCGCTCCTGGCTCACCAACGTATAAACTGGCGAAACACTTGGACTCTCTGCTCCATCCACACGTGGGAAAGACCGACACATACATTAAGGACTCAGGACATTTCATTGAGAAGCTGAAGAAACTGAAACTTGCGCCAAACGACATCATGGTCAGTTTTGATGTTGTTTCGTTATTTACGAAAGTGCCACTCAGCGACGCTCTGGAGCACATCGGTTCCATGTTCCCGCAAGACATCAAAAAGCTCTTCCATGCATGTCTCACCACGAGCTATTTCACGTGGAATGGCGATTTCTACGAACAGCTGGAAGGCGTCGCCATGGGTAGTCCTCTCACTCCAGTGGTGGCCAACTTCTTCATGGAACAATTCGAAACACAGGCACTGGACTCGGCGACTTGCAAACCTAAGGTGTGGTACAGGTACGTCGATGATACTTTCGTGGTGTGGAGCCATGGTGAAGAACAGCTCGGTGAATTCCTGAGACACTTGAACAGACTCCATGCCAACATAACATTTACCATGGAAGTAGAAAAGGACAAGAAACTGCCATTTCTAGATGTGCTGGTCACAAGGGACGGCGAAAACCTGGGACACAGCGTGTATCGAAAACCGACACACACGGACCGATACCTGCACAAACTGTCAAACCACCACCCGAGCCAGAAAAGAGGCATGATAAGTACGCTTGTAATGAGAGCAGGACGAATATGTGAGCCGCAACACCTCAAACGAGAAATGCAACACCTGGAAACTGTTCTGAGGAGCAATAGATACTCCACAAATTACATTAGAAGTGTAACAGAGCCACACACTCGGCGAAGTAAGGAACCAGAAAAAGAAATGTCGGGTACGGCCTTTCTGCCATCCATTCCCAGAGTGACGGACAGAATCGGCCGTATATTGCGCAAATACGGCGTAAAGACGATTTTCAAACCGACAAGGAAGATCAAAGAGCGTCAGATCGGCGAAGGAGAAAAGAGACCCACTTGCAGTGTCGGGAATATACCGTATACCTTGCACATGCGGAAAAGTTTATGTCGGAATGACTGGACGATCCATTAACACCAGGATCAAAGAGCATAAGCGACATTGCAGGTTGGGGCAGGTGGAGGAATCGGCCGTGGCAGAGCACGCACTGAATGAGACCGACCACGTAATAAAAGTCGCCGACACGGAAGTTCTGGCTGTAGAGAAGCACTATCACACGCGCTTGTTCAGAGAAGCTGTAGAAATACAAAAACACGCAAACAGTTTGAACAAGAAAGAGGAAAGCCTTAAGGTAAACGGATCCTGGCTTCCCGTACTGCAGCGACCGACCGTCGCAGGTAGCAAGAGGAGAACCGCACCGGAAATGACCGCGGAGAAGCCCTCGGACGTTGGCGCGCCAGGTACATATAGTTTGTTTAACTCTTTTACGTACTACAAAATCCTCGAATACCCATTTGTTGTTCGCACCAGAAATGCCTGCCGTAGCAACCTACTAATAGTGTGCTGGACTTTTTCTGAATTTTTTATGGTTTTTATTCCTAGAGGGAGGTCTCGTGCTAAATTTCGATACGTTTTCCTTGTACTTGTTGAACAACTGTTCTCTGCTTTTTACACAAAATCACCTAACTCCCAATGACTGGTGCAGATCCAATGACGTTCGACAGGATTAGTCTGTGGCTTAGAGAAAGCCATTTGGTTTCTTTTCAATTATGACCTCATTGTCCCCCGTTCGTGTATAGTGGTAATGTGAAATTTGCAGCAATGAATGTTGAATGCATGGTATGGGTGTTCTCAGGATATTCTGTCCCCTGATGCACTGAGAAAATCGCAAACATCTTTGTGAGTTTTGCTTTAACTCCTGGAACCGTAAATTCAGAAACCAAACGTCGGACTTCTCTTCAGAATGACATCAAAGAAAAAAAAAGCATGCATTGTGTACAGGTATCGGTACACGTCTATCACATCGCAACAGTGTTTCATAGTGCTCGAGGGTCGAGCACTTGTACTGTGTGCCGCTTGCCTCTAGTATCGGTCATATAGTATCAAAATCTATCAACTGAATTACTGTCGTCGACAAACATTATCTCTCAGTTCACGTCACTTTCTAGGACTTTCCTGAGGAAAGTAACTGTTCCTAAATACACGAATTTTGATTTGGTCAGAGCAGTCCCAACTGATCACCATCACTTATAAAGTACATTGGTGGAAGATGCCATACTTTTCGGTTTTATGTGAAATTAATAAGGTAAATTTCGAAATATCCAGAACGAGATTAAACACACAAGTTTGACTATATATTTTCAAACTGGAAACATATGTACGTGAAAAAGTACAGTATTTCTCACCCAAAACATATTTTGTTTAAATGTTGGTATAATTGGCATCTCATACCGGAGATTGGGGTGAGACGGCAAATTAAAACTGACAGAAATATATGCATTTTACAATGATAATATATGACATATTGTACAATCGCACAATACAAACTGTTTTACTGTAATTGCAGCCTTTACCGAGGTTGATATTTATAGCTTTTCAGAAGAGTCGCTACACATGTGTGCTTCATCAGTGCCTGATTCAAGAAGCCATTTTTGACAATGAATGCAACGGATACAGCCCACTTCCCGTCCAATAGGATCGCAGCAGTTTATTTTGCACTGAACACAGTCATTGGCTTCAGCTGTCGATTTTCATTTCCTATGTTATTTGCCGACTCTTGGAGTTTTCTCGTGCTATTGCTTTTATATTACGTGGACTTCATGGCGCTCAGTTTGTCCTTGCTCGTCAATACTTTTGCTGATTTCTTCCTTCTTTTTCATGTGGTTTAAAAACCGATGTCTGGGCAATGTCTCGAAATGATGTCCCTGGTTCAGCTGCAATATGTCGATTAGCTTCAGGACTGTTCTCTTCATTCACAGGTTCTGGTCCATCAGTAACGTTGGTTTCGTTAGACTTCATCTTCGTCAACTCAGCATCAGAAATAGAAAATGCTCCCTCTGGTATGTTCTGGACAACAGTGGAAGGATACCGCATATCTCAAATGCGCTACTGGCTTTTGATTGCGTTTTTTGGCAAGCCTCCTCCATCAATAATCCGAACTGAGCTCCTGACACTCCCCTGCCCGGATGAGAGATTGTGAAAGTATGCATTGCCTCGTAGAATATGTGCTCTGGTGACTTCAAGAGCTATCGATCTAGTGGCAGTAGGAAATGTGTTGAATGAGGGGGTTGAAGGCAAAACCTTCCCTTCAGCATTACAACTGTTCCCCCTTTTCTCCATAGGTCTTTTGACTAATCCTTGGGGAACATTTTTCAACAATGACTGACTCAACGCTGAGGTACGTCTCGAAACAGGATTCGTCCGTATTAAATATAGCCTGGTTTGTCAAATTATTCTGTGAGAGAACGTTATCCAGCAATTTGGAACAATTTCCAATGTCTTTCCTGCTGAAAGCCATTGCTCTGTCAACGGAAAGGCACAGTCCTGGAAAATATCTCAAGAATGTCCATAGTCAATCTCGATCTATTGTACAAGCATCCCTGTTGAAGCGATGAGCAATACCATTTGTTTCAGAAAAGTGAACTGCCAGTTTTCACACTCATTCTCCAGTAGCGGGCAATTCCGAAGCCTGCGGCCTCTTAATGTATAACATAAGTTGTTCCTCGTTTTCTGTTCCAAGACAACCTAAAAACACAGCAACAATATTCTTTATTTAAAGTGGTTCTCAATTTATGACAATTATAATGTTTTTTTACAATATTTATTTCAACATAAAGCTTTAATTTGTTATTGCTTCAACTGGTTAATAATTAATTAAATTTTGTGCAGGTCGCAAGTCAAAAGCAAAGGCACTGCTTTTCCTAAGATGCTCACTTTGATGTCCCATTCCCCTTCTTTTGTCATTATTGATCCCTAATCATCTTTTTATAGTCCGATATGGAATCCTATATGCCTGAGAAGCTCTAAAGTAGCTCTTGCCATCAGTTTTCAAATGTGCCAATGCTAATTGAAGGCTTTCTTCACTCCACTGTCCTCTATGTCTTGTTCTTTCATAATGTCTAGGCATTACACATTGTTTGTCATTCATTACGTTTATTCCAGTCAGTTAATACGTCCTCTACCAATATCGGCAGCAGTTCCAATTCTACTGATTACACAACGAAACTGAGTGCAGCAGCGCAAAGTGCACTAAATTTTACATTACGATGATATTCTACTTTTTTGTACATTATGTGTGCGCTGATATTTTACTCATTGTTAATTATTTAATTAAACAGTGTCACAATAGTAATTAGTTTTTGTTAATTGTGATCCAACTGGCCGTCATTCAACCTTCTTGCAGCAGATTATTTTAATCAGCTAAAATTTGCATCTACACTTGCAGTCTGTTTTATTCCAGCTGCAAGAATATAGACTTCGGAAAACAAGTACAGGCACACCATTTAAACCTATCTTTTTTTGTGCTAACCAATCGGTCCTTATGGGAGGCCAGCTTTCCGTTATAGAAGATCAGTCTGAGGCTGGAGTGGTACCTGCAGTTTGGGACCGCATACAAGGCAGCATCTTGGACCTGTAATTATGATTTAATAAACCGGGGTTTACTTTGAACTCAGACCTTCAGCTGTTCTAACACTGCAGTAAGGACTTCTCTCTATGGATCTAATGAGCCATGCTGCTACTTCAAGTTTTTATGAAACACACTGGGTATTGAACGCCAGTCAGTGGAAAAATTGGGTTCACTAAATAAAGTTCAGTGGTATTAATCAACTAGTATAAGTGATCTGCAGTACACCATCAGCAGGAACTGATTAAGCACCTACAGCAACTTATGTGCACTCACGACTTTGCCTGACAGTGACAGGTATAGTCACTCCATGGCTAACAATTACCGGGAAGTATCTTCGAATTTAGAGCTAAAACCGCCACATAAACAGCTGTTTCTTTTAATTTTAAATTAATAAACATATATGTTTTCTACACACCGCGCATCTGCAAATGTATATAACAATATTTTAATGATATAGCCTTTGCTGCCACATCCTTTATGATATTGTTTCTTTCACTACATGACATTTTAATTCGTGTCATAAGTAGGAATGATTTGGCAACTCGGGGCACAAATCAACCTCTGACTTTTGGGTTGACCACATGTAGGGGTCGGAGCAATAAACTGTGTAACCTTTGACCTAAAATGCATGGCGCCATCAATGCCTTTTAATTGTTGCACTGACGCTGCATGCATTATGTAACCAAGCCACTCCACCTCCCTTCCATTTCCACTACCCGATCCCTCCTCCCATTCCATGGGCGTACTCACTTTTGTTACACCTGTCTTTTTGGAAGTACATCAGTCACACAGCATCTAAGCCAACAGTTACTCTGTATTTTACGGAACTTCGAACAGGCGTGATAGACACCTCCAAACCAATCGACGTAAATGCACATAGCAACTCCTACTTTGACGTCCAAAGGTAAAGTATTGGACGATACATACCATCCGCTACGGAATATGAAAATGAGTATTAATCCAACTCGCCATAAATATTTCAAAACCGGTGTTCACTTATGCAAAGTTGTTAAAGGACTAGAAATACAAGTTGCTGAAGATGAATTTTACATCAGTTTCTGTTCTGCAAACATCAAAGTGAAAAATAAAATCATCTGCCAAGTTATGCTGCTGCTTTATGCTGTCAAAAATATATGACCCTATTATTTGCTGTCGCCACCAGATGGCAGCACAGCAGTCAGACCAACATGTACACGTAACTATAATGATCGGCCATTACAATGAAACAACCAATGAAATATAAGTTTTTACCAGCCTTGCAACGAAACAGCCTATCCTCATCTTTGTTATCTGTACCCCTAAACTGTCAATTACCAAAGTTAGAACTTCGTACAATACTAACTATGGTGTGGAATGGGCGCTATAGTTAAATACGAGTATTTTAAAGTCTAAAATGTCAGTATGATTCACCTAAAACACGAGTGACACTACTATTCATCAAACAATTTAAGCTACACTTGTCAACCAGCATAAGTTATTTATTATTCCAGACTGAGTGTAAGGCACAATGTAGCCACAAAATTAAATTTTCCTTTTTCGTCTGAATTGTCTGTATTGTTATTCTACAACTGAACAGATTAGTTAAAATAATATGATTTTCAAGCGTCAAAGTATTATTACCATGGCTCATATGTGTCAAAATTATTTTTAAAACTGTAAAATACTGCATAAGAGGATTTCTGATCTTTATTACTTGACAAAAATACCTGAACTCACACACACAATAGTTATATCAATGTTTTTACCACATATAAAATGTCTGTGCGATTTTCCTGTAAAACGCATTTTTATTAAAATAATGTCAGCTGTTGGAAGAGTATAGTTACTATGTAACTTACATTTGAAATTTTATAACACAACTGTAGACCCTCAATCGAGGTTCTATTATGCTTTTTCTATGTGTAAATTTTTCTGCAACAGTACAAAACACATGTAGCTACAGATAGCATGCAGCAGCTGATACTTCATCTTAGGCTAAATGAAGCTATATTATAAAAAATAACGTGAGCAAGCAGCATTTTAAATGGGAAGAAAATAAGGCGCCAAGAAAAGTATAATTTAAGTTTTTAACTTATCAATACAGTTACTTTTATTACTTTTAACCTGGGCCCTACTAGTGGCAGTATGTTTATCCAGCAGCGTAACATTTTCTGACACTTAAGCACAACAAACCACATTAAAAGTAGTGAATTTTGGTGTGATTCTTAAATTGCCTTGTCACTTAAATTGCATTTTTCCGTAACACACAAACAAAACATCAATGTGTACTAAATGATATATGTAGGCACTACACTATCAAAGAGAACGATGGACTGGGTTCCTTAGGGACGAAATTTTCTCGAGAATTCCATCTTTGTCCCAAATAAAGATTTCTTTATTTTGTTTCAATATTGCTTAAATTACAGTACAAAACACACAGCTCGTTCATTGACAGAAGTCATCTGACGTGTAGGTTAAGCAGCACTTGTAGACAAGAAAGTTTTATCATTTTGCCACATTTCGTGCAAAGCACAATGAATCCTAAATTAAATATTTCCACATCTAAGTTTTTTTATGACAGAAAAAGATGTACATAATGCTATTGCTGATCTAACTTATAGGTTAAAGTGTACTTGTCAATGAGAATTGTTTTGTCACTGTACCAGACGTTAAATAAACCAAATATTTTCAGTTTTATATATCAAAACATACATGGCTCCTTTACTGGTACTACTGACGTAACTTGTAGGATACAGTACAATTGTAGAAGACTCACTTATGCTGTTACATGCTGGAATCTACACAACATTTTGATGAAACATTTTACTGATAAGTATAGAAAAGAAAACAAAGTTGCTAATCTTTCAACTAGCTACTTTTCAAAGCCACCCAAACATTATAGGGACTCCACGCTACGGTACTGACTTTATATTGTAGTATAAAATATTCACCATCTTCTGTTGATAACGCTAACTGACACTGTCGCATACTGGAGACTACCTGACATTTCGTCCTCACCCTCCCTTCCAATTCATTTTACTGTAAAAATGTAGCGAATTTCTTCTGTACATCACTATATTATGACAAAAGCAAAAAATTACCCCACCCATCTCAATGTTATATAAAAATTTTTAAAATTTGTCCCATACGTTGGTATGTACCAGAAAAATTGTACATCATATTAAAGCAAAATTGTAGTAAATGTCCGTTAGATCACATTGTTACAGAAAAATTTTAATAAACTGCCCTATACAATGCTATGTTACAGTAAAACAGTAAGAAATTTCCCCATACGTCACCATGTTACAGCAAAATTGTAACAAATTACCCATCACTTTGCTACATTACAGCAAAACTGTAACACAAAATTGTAAAAAACTGCTCCATAAGTCGTTATCTTATACAGAATTTTAACAACGTACAATACATATATGCTGACTGCCATTTCTTCCGTGATGGTGACCTCCATTAACCCAATTTGAAGAAAACTCGCAAATGGTTGGTGTATACTATTGGGAGTAGAGGGAGTGGGGGTAACAATGATCAGTTGATATGGTGACTGTCAGTACCGCAAATGCGCAATTGTATTAAAATAACTTAATGGCAGTGGGTATCAGCGACTGAATCTCAGACAGTAGTCTAACACGAGCAGCTGACAGTGCATATGTCATAATATGATTTAAAGCAGTCTTTTTCAGCCTGTGGGTCACGTCCCTCTGGGCGGTCGCAGAGCCTTGCTCAAGGGGTCGCGGTCGCAGGAGAAAACAGTAGCAGCATGGCTGGTAACGTATGTTTCATAAACGATCATCTGCTATGATATAAATGTCACATGGAAGTTACAAGGTTTTGTGAAAGCACCACGCAAATTCGCTCACGGTCAGATATAATACTTATTTATAATAATGAAGACGAATTTAATTTAAACCTGTTGATGAGTGAAAATACGCTAACACTTGCAACAGTGAGAAGCAACACGATGTCTATCGATTTCTTCTCATTTCTGCGGAATGGAACTAGGGCGGCGAGAATCACTAAGTCTTGTATAGCTAGCATTTACCTCTAAAAGGGTTTCAGGGAGAGTGAAAGGACAATATCAACTTCAGGGCTAGAACGGCAGTGCAGTGGCGGCGTCTTGTGTATTACTGACAAGTTTGTTTACGTGCCAGTCATCTGCTGTGATAAAAATATCACACGGAAGGAGAACAATTTATGAAAGCGCAGTTAAAAGTTGCTCGCCTTCAAATGTAATACACAGTGGCTGCAACAACAAGCACACAGCTCAAGTGTAAGATTTGGTACCACTGTTACTAGAAATGGTTTCAGCAACAAGCTTCGAATCAAACAATGGACCGCTAGGATTGGCAGCTGTGAAAAAAAATATGAAGTACAGCAACTTCTACCGAGCGGATCTACAATGCCTGAGCTCAGCTCAGACTTTAATTCACTCAATGCATGTTGATGTTTTTATTTTCCTAGTTTTGTGGCTACATCGGGATCTCCACAAAATCGTCGTTGCTGGTCACCTGGTTAAGTTCTCATTTCTTTTATGTAGTTAATTGTGGTGATTGCCATGAAGTGAATAATTGTTTTTCGATAGTGTTCTACAAAACAGTTGAAAAATATTTTACAAAAAAACTAGTACCATCATTTGTAAAAAAAAACATACTAAATATTCTCGCAATTAATTAAAAAGAAATTGAGATGCCCTGCTAAACCCGACAGGACAGGACAGGTAGTTTAAGTTGTGGAAAGCGGCCAAAATAAGCGGCTGTCAGTTACACACGAACATACAAGCTCTTATTTGATCAAACATTACAAGAGCCAAGAAAAAAAATTAAAAAAACAATGCTTCAGTTTTGGAACTTCATTAGCGCCTGAATGCGGCATAGGATCTCAAGCCGTAAGGGCAAGACCACTTTAATTTAAAAACGCCTGAAAGTCAATAACTTAAAGCTCAACCAAAAGCAGAAATTTACAAGGCAAAGTATTATCTTGAAACAGTTCCTCAATTAGGCTGAAGACCCAAAGAATCTGACACTTTAAGAGCAAACAACTTAAATTCAAAATCAGCTGAAGGCCCAACGCTGAAGACTCAATAACATTAATTTTAAAAATGCCAAACGCTTTACGTAAATCAGTTCATAAATTGGGCTGAAGACACAAATCATTTAACACCTTAAGAGCAGAACAACTTTAGTTCAAATAGGCTGAAGGTCCCAGGAATCTGACACTTTAAGAGCAAAACAACTTAAATTCAAATCAGATGACGGCACAATACTTAAGATTTAATAACATTATTTTTTAAAAATGCCAAAGGTTTTATGTAAAACAGTTCTTAAATTAGGCTGAAGGCCCAAACCATCTGACGCCTTAAGGGTAAAACAACCTTAATTTAAAAATCGGCTAGAAGCCATACAAGTACAAACAACAAGAACAAACAAGCAAAGGCAGTACACGCAAGGGCGCTCAGAAGTTCCGAGGGTCGACCTGGAATTTAGACACTAGAGCTTGCTTAGATGAGACAGGCAGCTGGCCAAACCATCGTTGATCTGACGACAACCTACCAACAAGACAACCTCTGCTTCGCCTGACCGGCACGCAACAGGGAGTTCAATGGAACAAGGTAGAAATACTGGCGCCCACAACCAATTATACATGAGCTGTCAAACTACACACCGTGCTTGACAGTGACAACATGATGAGGAAAACAACACTGCCTGAATTTACGTCAACAGCCAGGGCAAATAATCAAAACGGCCACAAGGCATAACATTCTGCTGGTGCACATCAGTTCAAATAACCAAGTACAAAGTTGCCACCAGAGGGTGGCTAAAATTTGCCAATTTGAAAACACACATTGTTGCTCATGGGAATATCCCAACAGCCAACAACGAACTCCAAAGGACACAATGCAAACATCGTGACTTGCTGGTAGATTAAGTCAAAACTCAACTTTCCTTTCCAGGATCGGTGAACCACGAACCTCGTAGCAATGGGAATAGCACCACACACTCTGACACTGCATAGAGGCTGCCAGGAGGCCCAGCCAAACCACGAGCCGTGGAGATTTCCTCTCTGCTCCACACCAACCGACCCACTGCAGGCCCAGAAATCGTGAAAGGACCAAATATACGTGAGACGACAAACCTAACAACCAACCAACGTTCGTTCCAAACCAATCTCCCTCCGTCAGACAGTTCATGTGTGTCCCCAGCGGTCTGCGAGCAGTGGCTGTGCACTCCGTCAGCAACTTCACTGCTGCTGCATCCAGACTGCACTGGTTGTCCGTCTCCAACCCACTGGTCACAAAAACAACGACCTGGAAATACTTTCGGTCGCTCCAGAGATGGTACGACAGTGCGTTTATCGATACGCGCTGCTGTAGCCACTCACGGGCAAGTAAGGCAGGAAGTTAGTGACTCCAGTAAATGGAATAAGAAAACAAGGAGGCAGTGCAGTAATAGAAGATGACAAACAATAAATGGCATGAACACGAGCCATGCACGGCTCAACCTCCCCTCTCAAACGTCAACCCGGGGACGACATAGCAAAATGAAATTGACTGGCAGCTCCTTAAAGCACCTAAGTGCTCCAAGATGACTAACTCAAGTCTCATTGCTAGTTCAAAAGCGAAAGCAAGACACCTGCTCGAAACCAACCAAGCAGAGGAAACACATGCTGACAGGCAACCCGTCATCCCTGCACTGAAGATGGTACTGAGCTAAGTATCAGAAAATGACAAATAAAAAACCAATTCGCAGTTGAGAACGAAAAGAGGTATCGGAAGTAATGCATTAACTATGCCTGCACCCTGTCTAGCTGACTGTCACTAGGTAGGGCTCCTTCCAAAACACAAATATAGTCCTCAAGGCCTCTAACAGCCTCAAACAAAAACTCATTTGTCGCTCCTTTCTCATCCATCACAGCCGGCTTGACTGCAACACGCAAAGGGTTACCAATTCTGGAACACTGCCCTCAACCGGTAGGCACCTTATTGCCAACTCGTAAACAATGTGTCCCTTTCTCAGCAGGCTCATCCCCAGACACTGTCTGACTGCCATGACGATAAGCACATGAAACAAGTAACAGCCAAAACAATATGGTGCCACAGAACACAAACGAAACAAGAGTGAAACTACAGCAACTAGACTGGCAAGCACAAGTGCAACCACACTCTCCTACCAGTGAGACGCCCTGCTAAACCCGCCGGGCAGGACAGGTAGTTTACGCTGTGGAAAGTTGCCAAACATACAACCTTTTATTGGATCAACCATTCCTAGAACCAAGAAGAAGTTAAAAAAAACACACAGCTTTTGTTTTGGAACCTAATTAGCTCGTGAATGCACCATACGATCTCATGCCTTAAGGGCAAGACCACTTTAATTTAAAAACGGCTGAAAGTCAATAACTTAAAGCTCAACCAAAATCAGAAATTTAAAAAGCAAAGCCTTATCTTAAGACAGTTCCTCAGTTAGGTTGAAGACCCAAAGATTCTGACACTTAAAGAGCAAACATCTTAAATTCAAAATCGGCTGACGGTCCAACACCTAAGACTCAATAACATTAATTTTAGAAATGCCAAAGGCTTTACATAATATAGTTCTTAAATTAGGCTGAAGGCCCAAACCATCTGATGCCTTAAGGGCAAAACAACCTTAATCTAAAAATCGGCTGGATGTCATACAAATACAAACAACAAGAACGAGTGAGCCAAGGCAGTACACCCAAGGGCGCTCAGAAGTTCTGAGGGTCAGCCTGGAATTCAAACACTAACGCTTGGCTAAATGAGACAGGCAGCTGGCCAAACTATCGTTGATCTGACGACAATCCAACCAACAGACAGTCTGTGGACCCACCGACAGGATAATCTCCGCTTCACCTGACCAGCACACAACATGGACTTCAATGGAACAACGTAGAAGGTATTGGCGCCCACAACCAATTATACATGAGCTGTCAAACTACACACTGTGCTGGACAGTGACAGCACGATGAAAAAAATACACTGCCTGAATCTACGTCAACGACCAGGGCAGGTAACCAGAACGTTAACGGCCACAAGGCAGAACATTCCGCTGGTGCACTTCATTTCAAATAACCAAGTAAACTCTACTGGAGGGTGGCTAAAATTTACCAATTTGAAAACATACATTGATGGTCATGGGAATATCCCAACAGCCGACAATGAACTGAAAAGGACACAATGCGAACAGCCAGGACTCGTTGTTGGATTAAGTCAAAACTCAACTTTCATGTCCAGGATCGATGATCCACGAACCTCATAGCAATGGGAACAGCACCACACACTCCAACACCGCATAGAGGCCGCCATCAGGCCCAGGAAAACCACGCGCCGTGGAGATTTCCTCGCTGCTCCACGCCAACCAACCAACAGCAGGCCTGGAAATGGTGAAAGGACCAAATATACGTCGGCCTATGAGATGCCCAACCGAACGACCAACCAATAGTGGTCCCAGCGCAATCGCCCTCGAACGACCAACCAGTAGTCGTCCCAGCCCAATCGCCCTCTGTCGGACAGTTCATGTGTGTCGCCAGCGGTCGGTGAGCACTGGCTGTCGGCACCTCACAGGCGCTCCATCCCGACTTCACTGCTGCTGCGTTCCGACTGCACAGGTGGTCCGTCTCCAATCCACTGGCCAGCACACGACGACCCAGAAATTGTTTCGGTCACTCCAGATATGGTACGATAGTGTGCTTATCTATACGCGCTGCTGCTGCCACTCACGGGCAAGTAAGGCAGGAAGTTAGTGACTCCAGTAAATGGAATAAGAAAAGAAGGCGGCAGTGCAGTAATAGAAGATGACAAACAATAAATGGCATGAACACGAGCCGTGCAGGGCTCAGAAATGTAGTCTTCTTTTGAAATGGAATGAAATTAAATGAAATAACGATCCAGCTACATGTCTCAAAACTGGGGGTTCTGTAATACAAGAACATAGGCGTATGAAAAATTTCTTGTTTAATATTAATTCTGAATTGAGCACAATGTAGATTGTTTTATAATAAATACACCGTGTTAACGATAAATAAACGAAAAATTGGAACCTTGTTTTCATGAAGCGATCTATAACTAAACGAAGAAGATTCAATAAGTAACAGTGAGAAATTCGAAAAAAGAACTTCTTGTTTACTATTTAACTTCACAGTGGGACCTCGTTTAGCGAGGATAATTCACTTCTGAATCTTACCTGTATTGCGAAACACTCGTTATGCGAAACATATTTTTCTATCGGAATTCATATAAAAAAAGGATAATTCATTCAATTCCAAAAAAATATTAAAACATTTTATCAAATGTACGTCCGTTTTTACAAGAAGTCGTCTAAAGACATTTGTTTTTACTATCTTCAAAATGAGTCGTAAAAACAGAAGACGGCTAGCTGAATGAAACATTTGCCTACATATTGGTTAACGTGCAGCTTTATTTTATTTGTATTGGTTAACGACAACATAACTAATATAGAGTTCGTATAGAGGTATTTCAAGGCCATGAAGTAACATTAGTCTTGCTAGCAACATCGTCACAGAGAATGTGGCAACATCGTCGAGGAGACCCGAGCGAAGGTATCGGTTACAATAATTGCAACGCGAGGAGTGTCGCAAACAGTTCAGCTGAATACTGCATTGTCGGCGGCGTTTGTATGTCGGAGCGTCTAATGTAGTTTGTTCGTCGTAATAACAATAATAATAATAATAATAATAACACTGGTGTAAAACATTACGCTCTTTTTCCCCCGCGTTTTCTGTTATTTCATTGTCATTTCTTTCCCAGGAAGCATAAGCCATACCGTCAAGAGTAAAGTCAGTAACAATAATGGTAGATCCAGTGATTATATGCAGATGCATAGCGCTTTATCGTCACAACTGCAATTTGATGCCTGACGACTAATGTCTCTCATTTGTATTATTAAAAAGCACACTTATTAGGATTTTATTGTTTTGAACAGTTTTATTCATAAGGGCGACACCAGCGATATCTGCCATGGGTGTCACTTAGTCAGATAGCCAGATGAAAGTAAGCAAGGATTATAGGTCCTAGACTACAATAAAAATACAAAAGTTTCAATGAGAATGCTGTGCCTGTTTATTTATTAATAATTTGTCAAATCACCAAATCATTTTCTAGTTGAAGTCTATTTCTCTTCTTAGTTTTTATGTTCATAATTGAAGAGAATGCTTATTCGCAAAGGTAGAAAGAGGTGAATGGCACCAATAATTTCAAACTTTCCTTTGCCAGTTGTGGATACTCTCTTCATCCAGACGACATCAATCTTTTGCGAATTAAATTCCATTTTAAGCATCCCGTCAGTTGCAACATCTGTAAGTTTTTCTTTCGTCATCGTGCTCAGATCAGCCAGTTGTACTGACATACCTGGAAAAGGATTTAGTATCCATCCATGACCGTTGTCAGCGTCAGAGTTCAGTTCTGGAAAGTAACTTAACAGTTTCTCTTCCAAAATATGCAAGCTCTGTATCATGCAAGGAATGTGAGAACTTAGTATCACCAACTGGTCCATTGCAATTTCTTCGACAATCGTCTGAATACAAGGGAAAGACTCAAACATCATCTTTTGTAAAAACGTTGATCACGCACTAAGTTTGAGGAATCCTTTGATTTTATAGTTAGTTGTTGTAATGTTTTCTTCTTTCCCTTGGAGGCTCTCGTTTAAACTTTTTAGATGTTTAGAAAGATACGCGAGAAATGTTAGTTTTAATATCCAAACAGGGTCACAAATGTAATCTGCATATCCAGATTTAGAATCTTGTGAGAACACTAACAGATCACCTTTTAATTCCAGAACTCGTGTCAGTACCTTTCCTTTGGAAAGCCACCTTACCTCTGTATGATAAAGATTTTGATAGAGCGAACCCATGTCTTCACAAATGATCCTAAACAGTTCAGTTTGCAACGTGTTACCTTTAATAGAGTTTACAATTTTGATCACGTCTTTAAGCACGTAATTTAAATCAAAAGTTAAAATCGTGGCTGCCAGAACTTGTAGATGAAGAAAGCAGTTTCTCCACGAAAAATGTGGCATTATTGATTTTAATTTCGTGACGATCCCACTTTTACTGCCAGTCATAGCTTTAGCACCATCACTGCAAATGGCGATACACTTTGTCCAATCAATCTCGTAGTTGCGAGTGCTTTCTAAAAACATGCCATACAAACACTGGCCATTAGTGATCGCAGGGAGTGCTTTGCAAAATAAAATGTCTTTCATGATACTTTCATCTGATTCAAAGCGCACCAATACTATAAATTGAGCACAATCTGAAACATCAATAGAGTCATCAAAGTGCAAAGCAAAATGTGGGCTCTCCTTTAATTTTTCGACTAACTGTTCTACAATGTCACCGGCCATATAATTTACTCTGCGTTCGATGCTATTACCAGAAGTGGTATACTTTTTAATTAGTTTGCCTCTTGCTTACGTAACATAATTTCAACCATGTCCAGGGCTGCTGGCAAAATAAGATTCTCTGCATTTGTATACGGCTTCTCTGCTTTAGCGACTTGGAATGTGACTCGGTAGCTTGTAAGAAACGCTTTCTCGTTGACTCTGGATTCCTAAAAATCAGATAAAAAAACTGTTAACTCATAAAAACGAATAAAAAATCAGAAACATTAGTAGTACTTTAAATCAAGAAACAAAATCACTATTTTATTACCTGAATCATAGTGATTTGCTGCTGGTTAAGTGTTTCCAGATTCGTTTTGAGGAAATCCAACGATTTATCAGCTTCCTTGGAATGTTTAGTTGAGAGGTGACGCAAAAGCTTTGATGGTTTCTTACTCTCACGTAACAATACTTCGCCCCATATTACACATTGACGTTTATTGTTCCCGACAGTAAACCCATACTTCAGATAATTGCTGTCATAAAGTCTATTTCTTTCGATTTTGATTCGCTTCCGTGACTGCCACTTGTACCGGACCTGGAGAGCTGCACAGATTTTTTAAGAAACTTGTGTACATTTTATGCTCGCTCAGAGCGAAGCGCGCAGACAATAATCACGTCCGTGCTTGCTACCGTACTCTGACAAATGAGTGTAGTGACCGAAAACGAGCGACTATGCCTCCGTTGCCCCTTCTTACCCCCACACCTCTACCGTGACAAAGAATATAATTATATTTCTGCCCGCTGAGCTCTGCGACCTCCTTTCACATCGCACTTGTTTCTCGATCAGTATAGTATCAATTGAAAGAAAATTAAATACGTTGCCTTTGAAATCGCTGCCATACTTGTACTATGGTTCTTAGGGTCGCCAGAATATGTTTACTTGGAAAGGGGATCGCGTATTCAAAAAGGTTGAAAAACACTGATTTAAAGAAACCAAAAATTGTCTGTATTATTTATCAAAATATAACATGTTTGGAGATTGTACTAATGTGATTACACAGACTGAGACTGCAGCAAGGCAGATCATGACCTTACTTCCTGTGAAGTCTCCTAATTTTAGAAGTCTCGACTTGTTTGAGAACTTCCTGACCAAGCATATGTAAAAATATTAGTGCAGCCCCCATTATGTCACAAGCGTGGAGTGAGGATGGAAGAGACAATTTGGAGTTGGCTGGAGAAGAAGGGTCTGTAAAGGATATTGATGGGCAATTAGTTACAATTTTACCGTAACTTGGTTAAGTATGGGGGCAATTGGTTACAGTTTTCCTGTAACATGTTGAATTATGGAGGCAGAGTATCATGAAGTGTCTGTTGAGCAGCATCATAAGTTAGCATTATTCGCAGACGGCATACATATTGTGCAGTAAGAAAGAGTTAATGCTCTTTCTGGGAGTCCCAGTAACGTTTGGGTGATTTTGGAATTTAGTTGAAAATGAAACGCCTGTCAGATTAAAACTGTGTGCCCGACCGAGACTCGAACTCGGGACCTTTGCATTTCGCGGGCAAGTGCTCTACCATCTGAGCTATCGAAGCACGACTCACGCTCGGTACTCACAGCTTTACTTCTGCCAGTATCTCGTCTCCCACCGTTCCATTCTTAGATGAAAATGTTTAGCTGAAAGCGTAGCAACCCTCACTTCTTATATACTGTTAGAAGGCTGATTCATGCAAAGTGTTGGTAGTTTTCATTGTGGCAGCACAGCTCAGTCATTGGGAAGTGCACCTTAACCTTTAACCTGAGAGTTAGGTCAGCAGTAGCGCCACATATAGTTTATTTACGGTTACCCAACAATTTAAATGTGGAAATATTTCATTTTTAGGTTCATTATACTTTACACCAATTACGGTACAAGCATTTTGCAGCTTAACCTACAAATTCTATCAGTAGAGATATTATGCTAGCGATGTGCATTTTGTTTCTTTTTTTTAAATGTTATACAACAATTAAGATATGACAGTAGCGCTACATGTTTTTCGCTATCCACATTTACATATTTTGATAAATAATTCAGACAGTTTTATTTTGGTACTAAGATCGAATATTTGTCCAGGATCAAAGAACTGTAGTAATATTTGCAAATAATGATAAGCAACCTTTGTGTGTTTTGTACTGGTATAGAAGAAATACACAATACAGACAGTTTTAGTTTGGTACATACATCAAATTTTCTAAAGATCGAACTTTCTTCTGTGTGGAACCCAGTTCAACATTGTCTTTGACGGTGCTGTGTTTAAATATCGTATCTGACTCATTTTGCCGTTTTACTTGTGTATTACGAAACTATGCTGTCAAGTGATACACAGCTTTGAAAATTTTGCCTGAACATACCATCGTTAGCATAGATTTTGTGCTGAAATGTCGAAAAACGTGTCGTTGGTCCGTAAAAGTTCCACTAACACTACGTATTAGTTTAAAGGTAATAAGAGAAAGCTGTATTAGCTGCCCAATAATGATAACTTCTTGTACATTATGTTCTTGTTTCTATAATATTCTTTGGTCAGGTTTATTGTTGTAACGTAGCCTCACTTAGGCATAAGTTGAAGTGGCATAGAAAAGCAATATAGACAATTTAATCACATAACCATCACTTCGGCACTTAATTTGAGAGTCCAGAGTCATATTTTAGTAGTCTTCTAGTGCCTAAGATTATTACACCCATTATGTGATTTCACTCATTATGTGACTTGTTCAATTTAAAGATAACAATACAGGTAATTTAGACACGGAAATAATACTTTGGCATTTAATCTGAGAGACTACAGTGATATATTAAGCTATTACTTCTAAGTTACACCATATTTTCACTGATAAGGTAAGGAATGAGGAGGTTCTCCATAGAATCAATGAGGAAAGGAATATACACTATGTGATCAAAAGTACCCGGATACCCCCAAAAACATATTTTTTTCATATTAGGTGCATTATGCTGCCACCTACTGCTAGTTACTCCATATCAGCAACCTCAGTAGTCATTATACATCGTGAGAGAGCAGAATTGGGTGCTCAGCGGAACTCACGGACTTCGAACGTAGTAGGTGATTGGGTGTCACACGTCTGTGCGCGAGGTTTCCACACTCCTAAACATCCCTAGCTCCACTATTTCCGATGTGATAGTGAAGTGGAAAGGTGAAGAGACACGGACAGCACAAAGCCGTACAGGCCCACCTCGTCTGTTAACTGACAGAGACCGCCGACAGTTGAAGAGGGAATTCCAAACTGTATCAAGATCCATTGCAAGTACTATGACAGTTAGACTGGAGGTGAAGAAAACTTGGTTTTGATGGTCGAGCGGTAAATGCCAAACGACTCCTCGCTTGGTGTAAGGAGCGTAAACATTGGACGACTAAACAGTGTAAAAACGCTGTGTGGACTGACGAATCACGATACACAATGTGGCGATCCGATGGCAGGGTGTAGGTATGGTGTCACGTGAACGTCATCTGCCAGCGTGTGTAGCGCCAACAGTAAAATTCGGAGGCGGTGGTGTTATGGCGTGGTCGTGTTTTTCATGGAGGGGACCTGTACCCCTTGCTGTTCTGCGTGGCACTATCACAGCACAGGCCTACATTGGTGTTTTAAGCACGTTCTTGCTTCCCACTGTTTAAGAGCAATTCGGGGATGGCGATTGCATCTTTCAACACGGTAGAGCACCTGTTCCTGTGGCAGAGTGTTTACACGACAATAACATGCCTGTAATGGACTGAAATGCACAGAGTCATGACCTGAATCCTATACAACACTTTTGGGATGTTTAGGAAAGCCGACTTCGTGCTAGGCCTCACCAACTGATATTGACACCTCTTCTCAGTGCAGCACTCCGTGAAGAATGGGCTGCCATTCCCCAAGGAACCTTCCAGCACCTGGATGAACGTATGGCTACGAGAGTCGAAGCTGTCATCAAGGCTAAGGTTGGGTCAAAACCATATTGAATTCCAGCATTACCGATGGAGGGTGCCACGAACTCGTTAAGTCATTTTCAGCCAGGTATCCGGATACTTTTGATCACATAGTGTATGCACAGGTACTGACAAGAAGAAGGGACACAATGGTAGGACATCATTTAAGACACCAGGGAATATCTTCCATGGTATTAGAGAAAGACAGATGAGCCGTGTTCTGGCTCGCGTTTGTGCCGTTGACGTGTATTCGGATTGTGACCTCTCGTTTTCTTAGTGCGTTCACTGGCTCCACTACGTTTGCTCATTTTGTCTGTCCTTGAGTGCCAGCAGCAGCGTTTACTGATAGCGAGTACTGTGGTACTATCTTGAGAGCGACCTCAAGTATTTCCGGGTCGTCGTGTGTCGAAGTTGAATTGGGACTGAGCAGTAGTGAGTTCCGACAGCGCCAATAATCGCCGAGGGAGCTGGTGATAATATGCACTGCCCGATGGAAGGATGTAATCGCGAGAGTGCACGACCACGTCGAGGTCCGGATACAGAGAGTTTAAGTTGAATGGATCGTTATATTCGAGTAGTGCAACTTTCACTTGTGTGTGTGTCCATCCGTCGAAGTGACCTCATGCCATCAAGCTGTCAGTTGGCGGTTTTATACTCCGACGTTTCCCTTGCCTGACTTGATTGGCAACGACCGATGATTGGTCGTTCGGTCGGTCGTCTCAGTGGACGACGTGTATCTGGTCTTTCGACCGTTTCTGTGCTCTTAGCGTTCATGTCTACGTGCAATTCGTCTTGTTGCTGTATAGTGACAGTTTTAGCATTGTTTGAGTTTCCAGAATGAGATTTTCACTCTACAGCGGAGTGTGCGCTGATATGAAACTTCCTGGCAGATTAAAACTGTGTGCCCGACCGAGACTCGAACTCGGGACCTTTGCCTTTCGTGGGCAAGTGCTCTATCAACTGAGCTACCGAAGCACGACTCACGCCCGGTCTCACAGCCTTACTTCTGCCAGTATCTCGTCTCCTACCTTCCAAACTTTACAGAAGCTCTCCTGCGAACCTTGCAGAACTAGTACTCCTGAAAGAAAGGATACTGCGGAGACATGGCTTAGCCACAGCCCCGCTGCGGAGTGAAAATCTCATTCTGTAAACATCCCCCAGGCTGTGGCTAAGCCATGTCTCTGCAGTATCCTTTCTTTCAGGAGTGCTAGTTCTGCAAGGTTCGCAGGAGAGCTTCTGTAAAGTTTGGAAGGTAGGAGACGAGATACTGGCAGAAGTAAGGCTGTGAGACCGGGCGTGAGTCGTGCTTCGGTAGCTCAGTTTGAAGAGCACTTGCCCGCGAAAGGCAAAGGTCCCGATTTCGAGTCTCGGTCGGGCACACAGTTTTAATCTGTCAGGAAGTTTCATTGTTTGAGTTGTTTGTGTTTTTTTTTTTTTTTTTTTTTTTGCGGTTCCATGTACATCTACTCAGATTTTGAATAGGCACTTTGGTCTTAACCCCGTCTGCGTACTAGGATTTGGTGGAGCCAACTTGTGTAGTTAAATCCTTCTCATCTGACGATGTTAACTGTTATTCTATCGTGGTACTGGTTATCGCATCTTAGGTGGATTTTGCGAGTGTGCTGGTCGCCGTTTAAACTGCCCCTAGTTTGAGTTGCCATCATATTAAGTGAGCATAACCCTTGGCTGCCTGTCTCACCGCTTACGCAGCTGCAGGGACTTTTCTCAGGTCAATCCTTGGAGCACTGACTGTGAATCACTCCTTCCTTATTTGGTTTCACTGTGTCAATTGTTTAAAAATAATATTTTGTTCAAATTATTCCTACTGCTTGTGGCCTTCAGCCGACAAATAATTTGAATTCTTCTTAATAAGGCCTTTAGCCGTCAGTGTAGCTTGTGTTATAGTAAGTTTTTAAATGATTGTTTTAAAAAGATTTTGTTTTTTCTAGTTGTCTTCCTCATTTGTAATTCAGGCCTTCAGCCGTTAATTGTTCTGAAGTATTGCTCGTGGCCTTCAGCCGACAATTAATTTGAATTCTTTCTTAATAATGCCTTCAGCCATCAGTGTAGCTTGGTAGCTTGTGTTACAGTCGATTTTTTAATGATTGTTTTAAAAGTTATTTTGGTATTATTAACGTGTAATTGTTTTCCTCATTTGTAATTCAGGCCTTCAGCCGTTAATTGTACTGAAGTATTGTTTGTGACCTTCAGCCATCAAATAATTTTGAATTCTTTCGTAACAAGGCCTTCAGCCGTCAGTGTAGCTTGTGTTACAGTTAATTTTTTTTAAAAAATTATTGTTTTTAAAAAATTATTTACTTAAATAAAGTGTACGTGTTTACTGTGCAACCAACGGCAACTGATTAGACCACTTCCATACCTTTTCCTGCCTTCCCTAAGTCCCACGTTTCAACAGAGACTGGAATACATCCAGCAAATTGTTGAGGACATATTTTGCAAGTGCTACTTCAAGATGAAGAGGTTGGTACAGGAGAGGAATTCGTGCAGGCTGCATCAAACAACCCAGAAGACTGATGACAAAAAAATGTAGCTGAAAGATTACTTAAGCGAACATGAGTGTTGTGGAGGTTTAGAAGAATAATACAAATAACTGCGAGCCCACTCTCATGTTTTACTCAACAAGTGTAAATTACATAGCAACTGCACTTTTCCAGTAGCTGAAACATAACGTTAGCTAAAAAACAATAACACAGACTTTTGTAGGTAGTAATAACATTGCCGTAAATTACACCAGTATGGTATATAGCTTTACGTGTTTTGACAGACATATTGGATATGGTCATGGCGTTTTGATACTTTAAAAACATCTGCAAATATTTTAAATATGGAAATATCGCAAATTACACTAGCATTATCAATTTCTTTACTTTTTGACAGACACTGTAGTTGTGCTAATAACATTGTGACATTTGACAAACGAAACATTTTAGCTAACATATGATTTGTACAGATTTAGAATCATAATACAGACAATTTAGGTGAGGAAACATTTAATTTGTGGCTCCGTTGTGCCATTCACTAAATGTGGTACAATGATTGAGGTGTGCTCTTTCACAAGCGTAGCTTAACCTGCAACATCAACAGTTGTGTCACTTGTATTTTGGTAAATTATACAGATTTTCGAAATTCAAAATATTTAACCTTAACGTCCATTGTGCCTCAGACTTAGGGCGGTATTACGATCAAACTGTGCTCATTGGCATTTCGGAGATACAGTGAACAAAGATGAGGATAGGCTGTTACGTTGCAGTGGCTGGTAAAAACTGGGATTTCATTAGCTGTTTCATTGCAATGGCTGGTTAAGATAGTTGCATGTGGGCCTGACCATTGTGCTAGCATCTGCTGGTGATAACGAACAATAGGTTTATAGCTCTGTGGCACGCCATTCATTAGCTGCGTCAAATAGCAGGTGCTGGAACAGTAGCTAAGTAAACCTCATGTTCAGCAGTTACGTGTTTCTAATTCATTAATAACATTTCATAGACGAATATTGGTTTCGAATTATTTCATAAGCAGTTCGTTTCATACTCGTTCTCATATTCTATAAAGAATGCTATGTAGTTTCCAATATTTTAGAAGCAGATGTGTGCATTTATGGCGACTAGTTTAAATTGTACTTATTCTTTCAGTTTGAACGTGCATAACAGACTGAATATTTATTTGTTGCCTTAGAAGCACTGATTGACCTATATCCAAAAACGTGGGTGTAGGTTAGGCTAGATGACTATGTAATGTGTTCAAGGTATATGCGAAGGTTCTAAGACATTGATGGCGTCATTTGTTCAAGGCCAAATACCACAGATCATTTCACCTTTTCTCCGCATGCAGACAACCCAAAGATCAAACGCGATTTTGTGCCAAGGCTCGTAATTGCATCGTGTAATAATGACTTGTTATTATTTTACTATTTTGAAAACTCGCAAAAAAGAGTTTGTTGCAAACTATTAATATTAGCAGATGAAAGACTAACTGTCAATGCTAGACATCGATTTACATGCTACATGGCATTGGTTGATGGAAGTGTAACAGGATACGCTACTACTTTGACCTGAGACGACACAGCGAAATGTGGTTCATTAGTGCAAGTAAGAATCAAGGTATGCAAAAAAAAAATTTTATTTATGCAGAAAGTTGCATTTGCGACCCGATGTTTAAGGGCCTTTGGCGGTCGATCAGGAGAGTTTTCGTGACATTTGTGCTTCGTCAACCACTATGTGGCATTTTGCTATTTGCAATCGTTCTCCACAGCAGCTGCTTCATGGAAAGTTACGTTGTCCTGGAACAGGGAAGTGCAGTTTCAAAGTAACCATAGTCCTACAACGAACAGTTATGCGTATTTTCAGGGTCTTATATGGGCGCTGTATATTAATAGTGTTCTCAGTTATAAAGTGATATTTCTGTAACAAGCAAACTCTGTGTACTCAACACAGTCACATTTGAATACTTACCATTCCCGGTTATTGTATTTGACTGTAATATTGTTTTCAATCAGTTTTGTTTGTAATTGTATTTCTGCCCAGAAAATTTCAGCCACTGCGAAATCAAAATGTAATTATTATAATTTACTGAAACAGTTGAAATGGACGCTAAATTTGACTGTATATGACGGTAGTATCTGTTCCCGAAAGAACAGTTACCGTGGATGACCACGCAGCTTTGCTAGGAATGAAATGATAATTAAATGGACACCCTAGCTGCAAACAGGCGTTGATGTACTTCATTGGGGACATGTTGAAAATGTGTGCCCCGACCGGGACTCGAACCCGGGATCTCCTGCTTACATTTGAGTAAAAAATTATTTGATCATTTATCACTTATGATTTATCATACTCCTCATTAATGAGCCCTAAGTATTTCGATTTGTTATTGATACCTTTCTGTGCGAGAAGTTGACATAATACATTTTTACTCAAATTGCAGAGCGTCTTATTATCACTGCAACAACTGAGACGGTGTGTATTTGTCTCATGTTTCTTGCAACCAAGTTCTTTT
Source organism: Schistocerca serialis cubense (assembly GCF_023864345.2). Lineage (NCBI taxonomy): Eukaryota > Metazoa > Arthropoda > Insecta > Orthoptera > Acrididae > Schistocerca > Schistocerca serialis. Next base: position 237,697,821 of record NC_064641.1, on the reverse strand, counting down.
GTACATTTTCTCTGAGAGTACTTCACTCTATCATATACCTTTCTGTCGATTTTCTTGCAGTATTTAATTGTATATGAATAATAACGATTTCTAAAACATAATTAATAGGCACGAGCTTCACTCTTGAAGACTTAACTCTTGAAGAAGCTGTCGCTCGACGTGGAGGTCAGAGAGCAGAACGGGGCGTCGGTATGAAGAGAAGAATGCCGTAAAATTGTCAAGATAATTATTGAACTCATTACTATTAATCTCAAATGTCTGTATAAAGCAATATAGCAATTTCACTGAATTATCGCCTCTTTTCCCATGTGGTGGCTGGAACATAAATTAATACCCAACATGCCGAATAACTCCATTGGTTGTGGTTCCAGTTCTAGCACGTTGTGGTAACTTGCACTGTCAACCACAATACCGATCACCTAGAGATACGACTTGGTGAACTGGTTCCATTCTTTTAAAATCCAGTCTGACCAAAAAAGCACGACAATTGAGTTATACATCTTATTAAACAACAACAAGCCTGAAAATGTGTTCGTTACAGATAAACATCTGCCATATTATGGGCATTCTGCTGTCTACTTGTCACCATATCAACAACAACTAAACTCAGTAGAAACTGCATAGGGACAAGTAAAGAACTAGATGGCTATTAACAATGTTACTCTTAAGTCCGAACATGTCTGGATACTAGCTGAGGAAATATTTGCCTCCGTCACGAATATGAGGAAGATGTCTAAAGCAAAACAGACAGCATGAAAACTAATGGACGATACCATTGACGACGATGAGTCTGGATCGTTAGATTTTGATGGCAACGATTAAACGGTAGATCGTTGCTCAAATTTCTGCTTGTGCCTATTTACTTTATATTGTCAGTATTCTAAGACGCCGTGGTCTCCTGACCTTCATTGCTTACATATTCCGCCCTCACAATCATATTCCGCTCATCAAGATGCTTCATTCGAACCCAGACTCGATAAGATAAAGTCAATGTTGTATGAATTCATGTAAACGATATGCAAATAATTAATAAATCGCAAGTGCGCACCGTGGTTGAAATACTTGAGGCTGGCGTACACACATATATTCCAGACACAATGGTCACAGGAGCTTTTAGTTCGAGAGAAGCAACCACACGCCAGGAGGCCAGTCCCAAACCATATACGTCGGTCGGTGGCCGCCCATGGAGCGGACAGCGTTCGCCCGAGGGAAAGGAGGAACGACCCCGTGTTCGGCTTAAAAGCAAATTCCGCTACATTGTGTGAGAGCGGCCAGCCTACGCATTCTTTACACATAGCACGCAGTTTCAGAGATTTTCACAGGGAGACAGCAAACGCCAAACGCCGATACTACAGATTTCCGGATTGGTTGCCTTAAATGAAACATCATTCTCCCGTTTTAGAAGAGCAATGCTGATTGGCAGACGATATTTCTGACGCCTTGAGCTGAAGGAGTAATCGAAGAGATCGAAAGATATACCCCTTCACATCTGGCATGGAGAGGCGCCGTTCCGTTATCGCTCTTGGAGCGAGGAACAAGTCTCTCCTCAGTACTTCACTGGGAGAGCACCTCTGTCGAGAGCGAAACTCTCTATATTGAGTCTACTTGTCTATTGGTTGAGTCTACTTGTCTATTGAGTCCTTGTGATTAAGCGTTGTTCACTATGTTGCCCGACACACTTATTGTGCGGTGTGAATGGACAGAGTTATAGTTAAACGCCTGCTAGCAAATTTTTGAGTGGCATAGCGGTGGAGTGGTTATCTGACCGGTGTACCACGCCAGTAGTTAGACTAGGGGCGAATAGGAATCCTTGACTTCATCAAGGCGTAGGGAGAGTTTGATTGGCGAAGTTCAATCCAGATAGAACGAGAGTTATCTTATTTGTCAGCATCGAGTGGCACAGACAGCAGTCATCGCAGCTTACGGTATTGTGCGCTACAGCTGTTGCGAGCCACATATTTCATATTTCCTCCACAACAGTACACTTCTCTGCATTTCACACACGACAGCCTCGACCATACCTAGCAACATTCTAAAGGATAATTATTCAAGTTGAGTAGGCGCCTCTCAGCCATTCTGCCAAGTCAACAACAATCTTAAACTTTGTATGGAAATTTCATTAGCGAATCCTATCCTTGAGAGGTAACTTCACATTCCGAAAAGAACCAGAATATAGCTTCTTCAATTCATAGCTGAAAGTGCCATTATGATTTCTCAGAATTTTTGCAAAATAAACAATAACTTTCGTTAGTTTCATGTTTTTCTTACACTAACTAGCACTACTCCAGTATCCAAGTATCCCATTAGTTACATAAGAAATTTTGTGAATTTCTTGTGTCATTTCCTCACAGCAGACGACTCCAGAAGATATTTACTGCTGAAAGTTTTTCAGGCATTTCTCTTTCGAACGTTAGGAGCGTCTGTCTAACTTCTGTAGTAGTGTGGGGGTGGAAATTGCATCTTGCAGGAGCCACAGGGTAAAGGATATATCTCAGATTAATCCGTTGCGCAGAATAACAGAATCTCAGATCAACCCCATGCTCACAGTATCGCTTACATGAGGTTATCCATTATATTTTTTCTCTTTACTGTTTCATGAGACTTCCTTCATGCCACAAGTGTGTGGATTTTTTGATTTGATTGACTACTGATTTTGTAATTCTCAATTAGTCACACTATGGGCCATAGAGTCAATGTTAATATGATCGCTTGAAGGCTCGGTAGCTGCAGCTTAGAAGATGTATGACTTTTGGCTAACGCTTCAGGAGTCAAACAGCACCTTCTCTACTGTTCAGTGTCCATTTGCAGGGGAATCACAGCCTCTAGCGTTTTTCCATCTCCTTCTGCGCCATCTATCCAGGTAGCGGTTGAGTTATTTTGTGAGCACTATGACAGTTTGGACATTCAACAGCTCGCAGATTGTAACGGTTTGTCTTGTATTAGTAGACAATGAAATTCCCACAGAACGACGGACAGATCGCAAAAATTCTAAACGAGCTTGGTACACGCGAAACAGTAAACTTGATGGTGGAAGAATGATACCAAAAGGTTCAGAAAGTTGTAATCAGAACAGCAATAAGAAGTTCTTAGAGCTATTTGAAATGCAGATCAGTAACAGGCAGCGAGGTTCCGATAGTGCACGACGAGGATGATGTGTTCAGTTTTCACTCAGCGACCGACGTTACTGTGGAGTTCGCGGTCACTGCGTGTGATGGCATTCTGGCCACCAGGGGGGGGGGAGGGAGGGGGGACCAGGTAATTCACCGAAAGCGCCACCTATACTGAGTTGCAGAGCCCAGCAAGCTCATTGTCTCAATAATGTTGATATTTTGCTCGGTGGAATCGACGTCGCTGTCCAGGCGAGATACAAAACAGAGTCTCTGCAAGTTCCAGTGCACGTCACGTGTGAATTTTTCAAGTGTGTCGATTTAGATCACTTTTTCGGTGTAAACTGGAGCGGATACTAGAGAATATTCTGCAAGTATTAGAAACATTGATCTTTTCTTGTGATAACAATGCTAGGACTCAAGCTAACGTGGCTACTGGTTTTCAGTAGCACTTTTTTCAGTGGTTTGGCACTTTGAATGATTTGAAGTGACTTACGTGAACATTCTCTTGTTCCTCTAGCGCTTTCGTCACTTATTACAGCAGCATCTCGCCCACACAGTGGACAGCTAGACGTGAATGGTAATCTGAATTCGGGTTTCAAAGTAACAAACATCGATTTAAAGCAAACTGGCTGTCACCCGGGTCTGCACTGCCCCAACAGTAATTTTGCTAGGAAGAGTGATGGAGAAAAAGTAAGCTAGTAATTTATAAAAAAAATCTGGGTATATAACGCTGTAGACATGTATACACATGAATAAATGCTTTTAGTGCTGGTATGTAGTTACATAATGAATGTGTTTTTATTTTCTTGTTGTGTGTGGAATATTAATGAGAGAGTTTTAAAAGCTACAAACATTTTTCTTTGTTGTCAATTACTTACTGCAAGATCTAAGCTGAGAACAATTCTATAAACAGCGGTTTTAGTCTTGGCTTCTTTTAAAAGGACCTACATATTTTATGGATGGATACACCTGGGTCCACCACATACAGTTCTCCATGAGAAAAACACACCATTTTCCAATTGCACGCCGTGAACTTCGAGTGCTTGCCTTCGGGCTTTGTTTATGGCCATTCCTGAAGAAAATTTTAATGGTGATAATAATCTCTTAAACTGAAAAGGGACATCTATCGGTATAAGCGGGATTCTTACAGTAAAAATACTTTCTCCTACAGCTGGGCCACTAATATTATAACAACCCAGTATTTTTGCACTAATAAAATCAGAACACCAGCCTTTCACCCCAATTTATGAGAAGGCACTCCTGACAGTTACAAAGAATTAAGAAACTCTATACGATATGAGGTGACTTGTTCAGTGTTCATAATATTACGGACAAAGAGATACTTAACAATATCTCCTCCTACCTATGACATAAGTTTCTCATTTCTCTGCCCTACAAATTCATCCGTCGGCTCCAAATTGTTCTTTCACATAACTGTTCTTTATTTTGCTTGCAGTTCAGGATAAACTTTGCTCGCCAACTCTTCTGTATTCTGAACAATATTACAGAATTCACGATGAAACGTAGTCGTGTCATTTGCATCTTTATCAATCATTTCTCATCTTTCATACAACTAGACTGAGGGTCGTTAGAACCACATGAAGTGTGACAACATTTTTTACAATAACGTCGTGTAATACCTCGTCAGTGGTTGAACCAGGTACTTCCGTATCGACGATGTTGTCAATCTGATTAGGTCTCTAATTGTTTTTTAACCAAAGTAAAATATGTACATGGGGTAAGCAGCGCTTTTGTCATTCAGTGGAATATATAACACATAACTATTCTCTTTACATTTTTCTCTTATTTATTACTGAAATTACTTTCTTTACTTTTAACCTAAAATCTTTTGCAAATACGTCATGTGAATCAGCAGGAACCTATCCTGATAATAACTCATCGATTACTTCTTTCATGACGAGTTGCATGTGAAGGTTATGAATAAAGTCGGTTAACCATACATGCACACGTAGGCGAATGCGTCTTGAATATCCTCATGCAGGGCAGAATTACCATCTCGCCACATTATTAGGATTCACTTCTGCATCAGTTGCCACAGCATCTTTAAGATAAATATAGTTCTCTGTTCTCTAGATGGATTCATTTAATGATATGTATCACAGTCTTCACTTTCTACCTTAACATATTTATCGACAAAAAACTGATTCGTCTGTAGCTTGCATCATGATGTCATATTAAAATCATTTTCTTATATCATCATTTTACATGTGTAAAAGGCTATACATGATCTTTTTGTTTGACAGCTTCAAATGGTTCAAATGGCTATGAGCACTATGGGACTCAACATCTGAGGTCATCAGTCCCCTAGAACTTAGAACTACTTAAACCTAACTAACCTAAGGACATCACACATATCCATGCCCGAGGCAGGATTCGAACCTGCGATCGTAGCGGTTGCGCCGTGCCTGACTGAAGCGCCTAGAACCACTCGACCACACCGACCGGCTTTGTTTGACGGGAACAAGCCTGTTACAGGGTCGTATTAGTAGGAGGACGGAGGTAGGACTGTCTCATCATCGGTCTGCACATTTGCATGGCTGAAGCAATTACACATGTTACATTCTGCTGACATCGGCATCAGCATCTCTAACATCAGCATCACTTTTCCAGCAATTCCTTCCCTCCTCCTCCTCCTCTCCCCCTCCCCCTCCCCTTCCTTCCATCCCCTCCACCTCCACCTCTCCCCCCTGCTCAATGACGATACATATTCCAATTGACATCATCATACTCTCTGCCAGTTGCGTCAGGATCCTGGGGCACCGATGTTTCAGAGAATGACATGCATGTTAAACCCCCCCTCCCCAAATCGCTCGAGCAATTTTAACATTTATAGGTCGACTGTGTAAGCAGCATCATGTACTGTCTGTACCTCAAGGATGAATGAGCCCCACTGCCTTCGAGGAAGATGCTCTCCATTCTTACTCAGTGCTCCGGTATTTGTTAAAAGAAATTAAATTTTTATTATTACTCCAGTTACACAATACTACAGTGAAAAGCACATGTACATCTACATCTATAGGACTACTCTGCATTTCACACTAAAGTGCCTGGCAGACGGTTCGTCCCAGCTCTTTAACTCTATTTTTCCAACGTTTCACTCTCGAACATCAAACAGGAATTACAAACACTTAAATCTGCTGTGTAAGGTCTGATTTCTCTTATTTTGTTACAATGATCATTTCTCCCTGTGGAGTTGGGTTGCACATTCAGAGGAGAACAATGGTGATTGAAATTTCTTGAAAATACCTAGCCGCAACGAAAAACGCGTTTGTTCTAATTTCTGCCACCGCAACTCATGTGTAATATTCATGACACTCTCTCCCCTATTTCGAGACATTATAAAACGACCTGCCCTCCTTTGAATATTTTCGATGTCCTCCATCAATACTATCTGGTAAAAGTCTCATACCACTCAGCAGTCCTTTAGCAGAGAATGGCCTAGTGTAGTGTAGATGGTTTTTTTTTTTTAGTAGACCTGTTGCAGCATCTAAGTATTCTGTCAATAAAAAGCAGTTTCTGGTTTGCCATCCCCACAACATTATCTATGTGACCATTACACTTGACTCGCATTCGGGAGGACGACGGTTCAATCCCGTCTCCAGCCATCCTGATTTAGGTTTTCCGTGATTTCCCTCAATCGTTTCAGGCAAATGCCGGGATGGTTCCTTTGAAAGGGCACGGCCGATTTCCTTCCCAATCCTTCCCTAACCCGAGCTTGCGCTCCGTCTCTAATGACCTCGTTGTCGACGGGACGTTAAACACTAACCACCACCACCACCACCACCATTACACTTTTAATTATTTGGGATCGATTGCAACTTTTCACACGATACTACAGACATCTTACCTAAACAATTTTACAACTTCAATCTTCTTGTAACTGTTGATGACATACAGTATAAAATAATGATATCATAGCATAGTCTGCAAAATGCTCATCGAATGCTTGATGTTACTGTTGTGAGAAAAGTATGTTGCTCCTGCTGCTTGAATGTAACACTTGGACAGGCGCTGATTTACGCGCAGCTATAGATAAAATTTTCGCCGTGACAAGCTGAAGCTTGCAACAATACTCAGTCAACACTTTTATCAGTCACTGATTCAGTAGAAATATCTGTGTGTGTGTGTGTGTGTGTGTGTGTGTGTGTGTGTGTGTATCTGTGCGTGTGTTTGTGTAGTAACAGTCTGAGACTTGCAATGTCTTGCTGGAACCTAATCAAAGTATTACATCAAACATATACTCTAAAATATGTGATCGCTAATGCAGATTCACAGCACCTGACTATTTAATGTAAATGTGTTACACAGTTTCGTACGTAGAGCGAATTTTTGTGGAGTGCTTACAGAAAAGTCTAATAATTTGCTGCTAATTTTGTTAATTAACATAATAAAGCCATTAACTGCGGAAATATTGACTACCGTTTGTGGCTTCATTCACACGAAATTCACCAAGATGACTAATTTTTTTTTGTAGAATTCACACATATCGTAGTGTCAAAGCGTCATACGGTAATATTTACCACCATTTTGCGAAAAATGCTATTATGTCACACACACTGCGATGTCGGAGTATCTTACCTCGCCATTTCTCTTAGTTCTGCTTCCCACTACAGTGTCAATGGATGCCAGTGGTTCAGCAATCATTGATGCATGGCACTCGAATATAATGCGTCACAATATTCTGCTGATGTCATTGATTTCGGGAATGCTGATGATGATGTCAGCAGAATATGACAGATGCAATTACATCAGCTGCACAAACCTGGCAATTCTTTATAGACAGACTGCTTTTTAAATATTCTTTTCCTTACTCGTATCTGGACGATACCCTCATTTTTTCGCCGGACATGGGTTCACAGTCCACCCACCTCTAACAAGCTCTTGGCTCTCTCAAAGCCTAGGGTGTAATGATCAACATTGCCAAATGCAAGCTCTATCATTTGCAAGTCACCTTCTTGCCCACATCGTTAACACTTCTGGTGCACCAAGCTGATTCAGAACCTACTGTAACCTACTGCTACCATCTGGTCACAGGGAGCTTATGTGGATCATGGACATGCAGGGTGCCTTCTAAGTGATCAAGGACGATCCAGTTCAGGCAGTCACCTTAGCTCACCTGATTTTGGAACGTCCCCTGTCCATCACTGCTGATTCTAGTGATTTAGCGATACGAGCAATCCTTCAGCAAGAGGTCATCAACTCCAGTCAACACTTGTGCTTCTTCTCCAAGAAGCTGACAGAACAATAGTGCACATGGTCAGATTAGGATTGGGAGCTACTGGCTGTTTACGAAGCTGTGTAGTATTTCAGGAAAGACATCGTCTGTAGCCCACCCAAGGACGAGTGACTCTCTCTTTACAATAACCTCGAATACATCTCGCAATTCATTACAGACGTCTATCACATGAAGCTGTACACAACATAGTTGCTGATAAATGGTGACACGTTGGCACCATCTCGGCCATGATCGACTCTGACAAGCATGAGCAGGCACAGCAGGACGATTCTCAGCTACAGGACCTCTTAAACGATGCCTCTTCCACTCTCATCATTGAGCCAAAGTACATGCCTGCTTCAACCTGCCCTGTTCTCTGAGACATGTCCCAGGGATGTGCATGCAGGATTATTCTTGACCTGCTTCACAACCTCGCCCACCCCAGTGTCAAACCGACTACTCACCTTCTAACTCAACGATATGTTTGGCCATATGTTAAGCGAGACTGGAAGTAGTGGACGAGGGACTGTGTACTGTACCAGGGATGTAAAACAATTCAGACCCCGCTATGCACCTTACAGATACCAAAGGGATGTTTCCCCCTCGGTGATTTCGTCTCTTCCACCTGCCCATTCTACATTAATCTCGCTTCCTACCTTGGTTGACAGCGTTCGGTGTCACACTGCCAGTCTTCATGTTTCCCCCCTCCTAAAATTTTCGTCTAGAAAGATTTTACAATATGCGACCGTGCCATCCTGTCTGACAATACTGTCTACTTATAACACCATAGCTTAGACACTACATACCTTTTGTTGATTCATTTAGCTTTCTATTTTGTTCAACATCCCATCGTTGAACTTCTGTAATTAGTGTGTGATTAATTCGATACTGTGACGAATTGTAATCTCTGTAATATGCACAATATGAGCAAATGATGATTTGTCTTTCTCATATAATCTCTTTGGTTATCTTTAAAGTTGAATAATTTTGTTCAAATATTTTTTTTTAGAAATGTCAATATGTGCAAATGTTCAGTTTAATTTAATATGTTTGGTTGCTGTTATGTATACTGCTGACCTTCACTTAGGGTTCTTAGTTATTTTGTATGTAAAAGACGGTGTGTTTCCTCTCCGGAACGGAACTTAGTAACGCGCGAGAAATGTGGTTGGCATGGATAGAAAGGTGGAACCAAGAGTCAGTCGGGGATGAGCTACCAAACTGTGAACTGCCCATGTAAAAGCTGCATATTGTGCTGGTTCCGAAAGAGGCTTTCCCTGACGCTTTCATATGCCTCTTATGGATGGATAAAGAGCTGGAACTATTCTGAAATAGGTACCTATCATCGCCACCAAGAAATGACAGAGTCCAGCAATTCTACCTGCAAATCCAACTACCAACATGCACTCGCCACCACATTGCGCAATCACTGTAATAGAACAGAAGAATTATAGTAATGTACAGTGAAGGATCAGCTCATTGGATGTGTTAGTGTGCTCAAATACACTGCTGGCCACCGTAAATGCAACACCAAGAAAGACAAGAGGTAGCACAACAAAATAAATTTTGTAGATAACATGTTGACCAAGTATCAAATGATTACGTTTACAGACGTCTGTGACATGTGGTTCCTGCCAGAATCAGTAGCCAAAGTAGCCGCCATTGTTGGAGATCACCGCTGCCACACGTCTCGGCATTGAGTCAAAGAGATGTTGGATGTGTTCCTGGGGTACAGCAGCCCAAGCAGCTTCCACACGTTGCCAAAGTTCATCTGGTGTGGCAGCTGGGGATGTAATCTGGGTCACTCGTTGAGCAACCATGGACCACATGTTTTCTATCGGCGAAAGATCCGGAGAGCGAGCCGACCAGGGAAGCAATTCAATCTGGTTATTGACGAAGAACCTTTGGACAATGCGTGCCACGTGTGTTCGCGCATTATCCTGTTGAAATATGGCTGTGGCCGAGCCCTGAAGGTAAGGAAGGACAACTGGCTCCAGCACCTCGGATATGTAGCGCCGGCTATTTAAAGTACCGGCAATGCGTACTAGAGGCGTGCGAGAGTAATATCCAATACCGCCCCATACCATAATACCCGGTGCAAGACCAGTGTGGCGGTGCATAATGCAGCTGTCCAGCATCCTCTCTCCACGGTGTCTCCACACTCGAATCCGACCATCGTGGTGCTGCAGACAGAAGCGTACCTCGTCAGTAAAGACAACGTCATTCCACTCTGCTGTCCACATCCGTCTGTCATCACACCATTGGCGACGGAGACGTCTGTGGTTCTACGTCAATGGTAGACGAAGCAATGGACGTCTTGCGGACAGACCACTCTGCTGTAAACGGCGTCGAATGGTACGCGCAGACACTGGATGATGCGTTACAGACGCAATGTGCTGTGCTGTGGTTCGGGATGTCACTGAGCGATCCGTCACTGCCATGCGCACAATTTGCCTATCAGCACGTGCAGTGGTGCACCAAGGTGAATGCGATCGACCACGTCGGTCCGTCGTACCCTCCTGCATCCAGCGGTCACATATCCGCATTACAGTTGTTTGGTTTCGTCCAACACGACTAGCGATTTCTCTGTATGATAATCCACAATCTCGGTAAGCCACTATCCTTCCTCTGTCGAACTCGGATACTTGACCAAACGATGTTCGCTGTTGTCTACGAGGCATAACTGATCGTCTTGTGACACAACCACAAGGTAAACACACGTGCCGAAAGTACACTCGTCGAAATCGCCAAGCCTTAAATGGCGCTATGAGGTGGCGCCACAGGCGCGCGTGATGTGCTTCTGCGCTGAAATTCTAATCAGTTGCATATCTCATCGCTGCAAACCCATGGTGTAAATTTCACTTGATTCGGATGCTTCCTTCAGGGTGTTGCATTTACGGTGGCCAGCAGTGTATAAGGTAATTTATAACTGAATTTATGTACCTACCTTTGTTTCTTCCTTATCACAGCACCAGTCAGGTTCCTCTCAGTTTGAACTATGATTACAGAGTGTCCTCTATTGAAAGCATATTAAAATTAATATGGCAATAGAGTGTGCTAAGATTAATAATGTTTGTTGAAAGGATATAACAAATATCTCAATTTTGTGTTTCACTGCAGTGAAAGTTCAGAACTGCAACTGTTGAGAGTTATATATTCATGCTTGTCAAGTGTTTCACTGATGTAATGAAAGTGTGTTTAGTTTGCTCCGCTACAGTGGTCAAGATTAAGGACCCCCCTCCATTGAAAGTAGTTCAAATGCACAAAGTTACTTAAGGGAGGTAAGACGTCAAACAGGCCGTCTTGGAGCAGGAGAGACACGACAGGACATTTTATTTTCCACTGTCTATACTTTTACGAATAAATTCATAAAACTTTGTCAGCATGACCACGAAGAATTCAGCATTCGCAGTCATAGCAGTGGAAGTTCAAAAAAATAACAAAATAATTTTTTTTTAGATCTGAAAGTTCATCATTTTTCACTGCTATTGACTGCGTTTGTTGCTATAGGTACACGTTTCTTCATACGTAAGAGAGATTCTTAGATGAATTTTGCACAGCGTACAAACCATACTTACAGGTGTATGAAACTCTACAAATTATTTTATTTTTGAAAAAATGAATGTGCTGTTACATTTTAACTTCATGTTTAGAAAAAACTCAAATTTTATAGTTAATTATCTCAATTTTTACGACAGTTTTTAATAGATATGGAAAATTCTAGAGTTTCATACACCTGTAAGTATGGTTTGTATGCTGTGCAAAATTCATCGAAAAATCTCCCTTACTTATGAAGAAAAGTGTACCTATAGCAACAAATGCAGCCAATGGTAAGTGAACAAAAGCTGAAATACAAATGTAAAAAATAAATTATTTTCTTATATTTTTGAACTTCCACCACTATAAGTGTAAATCCTGAATCCTTTCTGGTCATTCTGACAAAGTTTTATGAATTTATTTCTAAAAGTATCGACAGTGGAAATTAAAAATTCCAGTGGTGTCTTTCCTGCTCCAAGTCGTCCCGTTTGACGTCCTACCCACCCTTAATTATAGAAAGTTCCAATTACGCTTGCTATTCAAGTCAAATTCTGTACAATATTGGGTTCCCCATGCGTATTAAAAGTGCATATTAGTGTTTTAACAGGATCCATAGTTTGTCTATTTTGCTCATGCTACATAACGATTAATAGAAAGACAACTATCTATGAAAACAGTAACTTCCTTATTCAAAAGACAGTGAGAAGTAATCTGTTAGTGAATTCCATTTAATTTTCATTTTAAGTAAAATGGTGTTTAGTAGTGAGAGACTTAATCTATGCACAATAACTAATTTTGCTGTGCACCATATCCATATTTCATGTCAGATAGGAATATGTTTGAAAAGTAATTTCTAACCTATGTCCAATTTTTGATTCTAAAGTGCACTGCAATAGTAATATTATTGAAACCACTCACTTTGACCAAGCCTTGAAAGCAAAAAAGTGGATGTCATTATCCATTGTACTTATGCTAATAGCCTTGTTTTTCTATAACTGTTAACAATTTCACTTTCTTTAATGGTAATATTTGGTAGTGACAGAGTATAGACAAAGTATAGGCTGTGTTTGCCCATTGAAGTTACTTATTTTCATTTTCAGGAACAAGAATGTTACTCATTCCTATGCCTAATTAGGTTGGCGACCGTTTTTATTATCATTTGGACAGTGAGGATAAGCAAATAATTGTTTGTTACTGATTAAATATTTTCGTAATTCTGACTTTCACTTCCGATAAGCCACGGCCAACATAACAAAATTCCTCTCAGAGGGTAACACTGCTCTGTTGCTTTATACCAAAAATACTTTAACAAGATAGTTTTTTTTTCACGACCTGCCTCCAGCTTTAAGGTTGTGGTATAGCTGTAGCAACTCTCATTCTTGGGCCCACATCGAGTTCTCGGACACGTCCCCATCATCTATGACGTACTGCTTAACGGCAAGCCAATCAAGGTCTCCATCGACCGACCGAAACCCACCCGATATCTCATTAATGAGCCTCCTGAAACGCACCCTACGATCACAGTGGCTTCCCTCACTACTTCCGACGCCCCGCCCCCTGCAAGTGCATCCCCTCCTTTCCGGACGCTACTCAACATCTGCTGCTTCTGTCATGAGGATCTTAGCCTTCCGGTTACGGACAAGTAGCTGTAAGTAGTAACAAGGGTCCATAATGATTGCATGTTCCCACCTGAGCCCCAGTACACCATTTTCCGTGAAATTCACGCCTTACCTGATAATGTCGACCCTACAACACTGCACACGCATTTCACCGATGATGACTGCCTGGCCATCTCCACTACTTTCACAGCCCCTCTGGACAGCAAGCTTCTTATGGATCCACACAACGCACATATAATGGGGGTACAGGGGATACATCTTCCCCAACCCCCTTCCATGCTCACCCGCAATGTCTGCCCCATCCATGCACCTGCCCATTTCTGTGAATATCATCCCCAGACTCTACACCAGACCACCCTCGCCAGCGCATCTGCCCACGTAGTCGTCGTTTGGTTAACTCTGTTTCTCAAGAGTATTATGTCGTGTATACATCGAGTTTCTGTTAAATAAAGTATGTTATGTACTCCATACCCTGTGTAGTCTATCAGTCGCTATCACTATGTGCTGCAGTTCGACAAGACGTTTTATAGTATAACTTGCAGTATGTCGTTTCAAGGCAACGGCGCACTGAAAATGTATCACAAACACGTCAACCTTGACATTAAATGTCAGTTAATAACACACTAAAGATAGAATCGGCTGTAGGGGAGTGGACGAGCTCGTGTGTTATGGATTCAAAGCCTGTAGTTTGAATCACAAAATATGCTAACATTTTTTTATCTTAGTTCTTGTTCTGGGCCTTCCTTGTAACTGTAATGCCAGTATATCTTCAATGTTCGATGGTATTCACGAGAGCCGTCTAATTACAGTATATTCCGCTCTTTATTTCTGAGTATCTGACGATATGGATAGGAACCAAGGAAGACAGCTTAAATTGCTACGAGTGAAGCGATGAGCAGTAACATTCGCATTCTTCCTTCGTCACAATTATTTTGGGATAACAGTCATCTCACAAGTCCTCCTCCAAACCAATGGCATTTCTGGTTGGTACGTTTCTGCCGATAAGGACCTGAGTGAGCTGTTACCCACGCGTCAGAGGCCTACCTCGAACGCTAACGGAAGTCGACAGCCGTTCCTACGGTCGTCGATATGGCGTGAGATGTCAAAATGACTTCGCGTTTGCAGGACGTGTTGTGGAACGAATGTTACCCATTACACTGGATTAGCACGGGTAAAGCTCGTTTCACAACACTTCCTGTAAGTGTGACGTCATTTTGGGGTCACGTCCAATATCGACAACATCATGATTGGCTATCGACTTGGTGACAAAGTGCTATATGAATTTTACTGCTCCTCGATGCACTCGCAGCAGTTTAAGCTGTTCTCTTAGCATCCTGCCTAACCACACACTCGGAAACCGACACCGATTCGGAAATAGAGCCAAATATTTGTGAAGAGGAAGAATATGAATTTTATTGTTGCTGGTTTCAGTCGCAGCAATTTAAGCTGTCCTCTTAGATTCCTGCCTAACCAAACACTCGCAAATCGCCAAACATTTATTTAATTCTTCATTCTCAAATCAGATGGAATGTAAATAACATCTAATATTGCAGAACATAGTTTTATCAAATTCGTACGAAAATCCCAGAGCGTGTTAACAACGATAATATAAAATAAAGAATTGCATTTAACGGGATGTGAACCCTCAACTTTCCTCTTCAGAAACCAATATATTATGCATTACACTATCGCTTAATAATGTGGCGTTCGTCTCCTGTCTTGGTGAATCGTTGATGCGTTAGTAAGTGACATTTAATGATACAGATGGCCTGTTTGTAATAAATTTTCACTGCTCCATTACCTTGCAACGGAATATCACAAAGTATAAAACAAGCGTGTTTTATGCTTAATTCGTAAATTGTTAACGATAATAACTCACTCCAGAGAGAACAATTTTGTGTGAAGGCATCAACTGTCAATAAATCATTATGTGACATTTTATTACAGCAATAATTACCATACATCACTTCCAGAATGACATATTTTTGTATATCTCCAGTACGCGTACATGAAGTCTTGTGAGAGGCCCTAACCGAACGCTAACGAAATTCGATAGCCGATCATGCAGTCCTCGACATTGCGTGTGACGTCAAAATGACTCCACGTTTACGGGAAGTAGTGTGAAACGAGCGTTATCCGATTAGCGCTGTCACGGAATAATCTTTAAACATTAAGAGTCACCGACCACTGCCCAAGCTTCGTCTACAACCCACTCACGTATACCGTACGTAAAAATAACGGCAGTAGTCTAAGAGGTAGTAGAACTTCCTAAAGTAGCCTATGTTATTCCCCAGGTTTCATCGGTTTAGTGGTTCAGACGTGTCAACGTAACAGACAGTGTTACTTCCGCAGTTGTAATATTGGTATGGATTACGGCTCTACACCCGTATGTTACTCACCATTTCATGTATCATGAGGACAGACCTAACGTAACGCTGCAGTAAGTGGTCGCCCCTTCAGGTGGACGGTGAGTCATAACTTGGCCTTAAGTTGTAACACCAGTCAATCGGCTTTCAAGTGCACTGCCTCCTCTGTACGGGAATATGTACACTACTGGCCATTAAAATTGCTACACCACGAAGATGACGTGCTACAGGCGCGAAATTTAACCGCCAGGAAGAAGATGCTGTGATATGCAAATGGTTTGCTTTTCAGAGCATTCACACATGGTTGGCGCCGGTGGCGACACCTACAACGTGCTGACATGAGGAAAGTTTCCAACCGATTTCTCATACACAAACAGCAGTTGACCGGCGCTGCCTAGTGAAACGTTGTTGTGATGTCTCGTGTAAGGGGGAGAAATGCGTATCATCACGTTTCCGACGTTGATAAAGGTCGGATTGTAGCCTCTCGCGATTGCAGTTTGTCGTATCGAGACATTGCTGCTCGCGTTGGTCGAGATCCAGTGACTGTTGGCAGAATATGGAATCGGTGGGCTCAGGAGGGTAATACGGAACGCCGTGCTGGATTCCAGCGGCCTCGTATCACTAACAGTCGAGATGACAGGCATCTTATCTGCATGGCTGTAGCGGATCGTGCAGCCACGTCTCGGTCCCTGAGTCAACAGATGGGGACGTTTGCAAGACAATAACCATCTGCACGAACAGTTCGACGACGTTTGCAGCAGCATGGACTATCATCTAGGAGACCATGACTGCGGTTACCCTTGACGCTGCATCACAGACAGGAGCGCTTGCCATGGTGTACTCAACGACGAACCTGAGTGCACGAATAACAAAAATCAGTTTATCGGATGAATCCAAGTTCTGTTTACAGCATCATGATGGTCGCATCCGTGTTTGCAGACATCGCGGTGAACGCACATTGGAGGTGTGTATTCGTCATCGCCATTCTGGCGTATCACCCGGCGTGATGGTACGGGGTGCCATTGGTTATACGTCTCGGTCAAATCTTGTTCGCACTGACGGCACTTTGAACAGTGGACGTTACATTTCAGATGTGTTACGACCCGTGGCTCCACCCTTCATTCGATCCCTGCGAAACCCTACATTTCAGCAGGATAAAGCTCGACCGCATGTTGCAAGTCCTGTACGGGCCTTTCTGGATACAGAAGTACATTCTCCAGATCCCTCACCAATTGAAAACATTTGGTCAATGGTGGTCGAGCAATTGCTGAACTGTGGTATCGTGTTGAAGCTGCATGGGCAGCTGTGCCTTTACACGCCATCCAAGCTCTGTTTGACTCAATGCCCAGGCGTATCAAGGCCGTTATTGCGGCCGGAGGTGGTTGTTCTGGGTACTGATTTCTCAGGATCTATGAAACCAAATTGCTTGAAAATGTACTCACATGTCAGTTCTAGTATAATACGAGTATATTTGTCCAATGAATACCCGTTTATCATCTGCATTTCTTCTTGGTGTAGCAATTTTAATGGCCAGTAGTGTATAATGGATGTACGAATACAAGTTGTAAACACATCGTTGACGATATATGGAAGTTTGGGTGTGACCGTAAGTCGCCCTTGGATGGTCAAATGATAGGCGACTGTTCGTGATAAGCGGGAATCCGTATTCGGGTCCCGGTCCGGCACAAATATTCACTGTCGTCATTCCGTTATACAACTGGCGGTTGTCCATATTCGCAACTGTGAATATATTTTATGCCTTGTAACATTATCCAGGGAATTGAAAGATCTTTAAATATCGAAATGCTACCTCAAGGTACTTAACAAGTTCTCCTAAAAAATGACTCAGCGAAAGCCTAATCTGAGATAACTAAGCAAGCATTCATTGCTCCAAATTGCGTCTACGCATCCTTAACGACTTCGCGTGATCTCAGGCTAAACGGCGCGTGCTGGCTGGGTGGTCGATAGCTTGCTCCAGACTCGCCCTTGCTGCGAAGTGTTGTAACACTTAAACATGATAATGCAAACACATTTCATTTTTCACCCAACAGACGTATAAGATGCGTGGCTTTTGTGAATGGGATGACTCTCTGCCAGTCTCTGCAGGCACAAAGCCAAATCGATCCACTACTAAATGACCGGTCTGCCAGTTGAACACATTTCCGAAATGCTCGCAGTTATACAGAAAATTCCTCGTTCGAGAGTTAATTGCGTTCTGTGAGCCGGTGCGGAGAGGAAAACAGAGCGGCCTAAATTGGCAACAGAGTAAACGCTCGTTCCATTAAAATTCTTTCCATTTCGTACTTAAAAAAGGAAATACAAAAGAACTGTCCAGCATTCTACGGATATTTATAGCAGCGTTTCATCTGTGCTTTTAGGCCATTACGGAAATTATCATATCACTGGTTACTTGGTTGATGAGCCTAAAGAATATTGTATCAGTACGTGACTGTACTTAACCTGCAGAAACTATTAGTACACAGCAAGTGCTCACATAGATTACATAAATGTCCAAGTTGTCCTAGCTTTTTGTCAAGAAAATCAAATGCTAAATGGTTATCAGGTCTTTCAGACAGGTTTCCGCGCTGGGTTGAAACATCACAGCTTCACGTCTCAACTCACCGAATTTTCAAGCACAAAAAGTTCCTGTTTTCAGTTCATACACCAATTTATCCCTTCGAGTATTGCATCTAAACACTGAAAAACTGAATGGATCGTCTCATTAACAGAATGCATCCTCTTGCTCTCGCTCTTTTGCTCTTCTAACAGAGAATTCTGGTATTATTTTTTCCTGAAATAGCCGCATGTCCTCATTTAAAAATCCATAGGTAACGAACTATTCGCTTCATTAGCTGTCTTTCCTTTTCCTACAGTGCCTGAGAAAAAAAAAAACTGGACCAAACAGGACGGGTGGAGAAGACGACATGAAGCTTGACGGTTTGAGAGGGTATATGATGTTTCAATGATTACAAAATCGAGTCACATTTATAAACCAACTTGTCATATTGTGACGGTTCGCCCCTTTGGCCTCGATGCATCAACTGATTCGGTTGGGAAGGTTGTCATAGAGCTGGTGCATGCTTACCTTAGGCAAGCGGCCTATTGTTGCAACAGGTCCTCGCTATCTTGGTTACTGACACTTAAATTGAACTGAAGTACGAGTTGGTAGACACATGTCTTATCGGGGATTTGGATGACCACAAGAGACCTCAGCATCATCCACACAGTGTACAGAGACTCGTGCCGGGTGTGGACTTGTGTCGTCACGTTGAAAAGTGGCATCATTATACAGTAGCATGAGAGATAACACATGACAAAACAGAATGTCAGTGACTTGTCTTTCAGCCTTTAGAGATACATCCGTCACTATCAGGCGTGACCTAAGGTCACACCCGATGACTCTTCGCATCATTACGCTAGGAGTAACACCGCTATGCTTCTCCAAATCACTGGAAGAATGGGATCTGTCCCCAGGTCTTTGCAACAGTCGACGACGATGTTAGCCGGTAGAGCTGTAATTCATCGCTGAATGCAATGCGACGCCACTGAGCAGCAGTCCGTCCTTCCCGGTCACGTTATGCTTTTAAAAGCAGCCGTCTGTATTGTAAGTCGGCTGTTTATGTGTTTGTATGTTGGTAGCTCTATGTAGCGCTCTGTATTAAATCTCTGACTGCGCTGTGCGCACTCTGTAAGAGACTCTGTGTCTCGTCGGACTTGCAGGTGCACAGCCAACAGTGATGGACATTGGGAATGAGTAGTCAGCAGTGATGGAGGTTAGAGGTTAATAACTAGCAGTGTTGGAGGTTTGCAGTATTAGCGCAAGCGGACGGTCTGAATGCATATCCGTCAGATTTGTTACTGGTGATTATACCATTTTTGAATTGGTTGTCACATTATTAAGGTAAATACGTTGTTTGCTCTGCAGTAAAATCTCTCCTTTGCTAACCACATGTCTATTAGTAGTTAGAGCCTTCAGTAGTTAGAATCTTTTATTTAGCACTATTGGTGCTTGCGGAATTGCAGTAGTTCGTGTAATGAAGAGTTTTTGTGAGGT
The DNA here is from genome assembly GCF_023864345.2 of Schistocerca serialis cubense. NCBI lineage: Eukaryota > Metazoa > Arthropoda > Insecta > Orthoptera > Acrididae > Schistocerca > Schistocerca serialis. Next base: position 237,677,902 of record NC_064641.1, on the reverse strand, counting down.
AAGTGACTTCTGTAATGTACAGGTTATTGTCAGCATTTCTTCTTATTCAGGGACATTCTTTTGTATTAGTTATTTGAAGTCAGGTTGTCATTTTTGAGCCGTCAGATTGCGTTGCGCTAGGATATTGTGGGTCAGTGTTGGAATGATAAAAATAGCAAAGAGACAAATGGCTCAAATGGCTCTGAGTACTATGCGACTTAACTTCTGAGGTCATCAGTCGCCTAGCCCGAGGCAGGATTCGAACCTGCGATCGTAGCGGTCGCTCGGCTCCAGACTGCAGCGCCTAGAACCGCACGGCCACTCCGGGCGGCTGCAAAGTGACAGTGTAGGCACTTTCACTCAGCAATATAAGCAGAAAATTTAAGTAAAGAAGTTTCACCTTCTCAGTTATTTCAGTCCAAGTAAGTAAGCAAATATCTTAATAAAGAAATATCGACAGATGCAACTTCCTTATTAAAAGAGGAGAGATTTACCTTAATAAATTGACAACCAGTTCAAAAATTATATAATCATCAGTAACAAATCTCAATGAGGGATATACATTTAGATTGCCCGCTCGCGCTAATACTGCAAACCTCCAACACTGCTAATTATTACCCTCTAACCTCAATCACTGCTGACTACACACTCCCAACTTGCATCACTGCTGGCTGTTCACCTCCACCTGCAAGTCTGACCAGACACAGAGTCTCTTACAGAGTGCGCGCAGCGCAGTCAGAGATTTAATACAGAGCGCTACATAGCGCTGCCAACATACAAACACATAAACAGCCGATTTACAGTATTATTGTCTTAACAGCAGTCAACACCTGAGCCGATTATTTCCTAATCCGGCGACCATTGGTGTGGGCTGGCATAGCATATTGCAGGGTTTCAGTTACTTGTTGCCGCATGACAGGTATATATGTGAGGGGGAATCGACGCGCTTGGTGCGCAATACTGCGATGCTTGTGGGGTGAGGCGTGGTCGACTGGAATACTGAGGACAGGAATCCCTGCCCTCGTGTTTCCGCAAAGCCACTGACACATCAAAGTACCACATAAATCTCGGAATTTCACCATTCGACCATCCGGTCAAATGGAGACTCGCAATGAAGCTCCTGTCGGACTCTAGCAGGTGCTGACAACGATGTCTCACACGTGTAAGCGGCACCTCCACGTCATTCACAAAGATCACATATTTTATACCCCACTTGGCCTGATAATAATACTAGATACAAAAAAATCTAATGCTCTCTGTTTGCCAATCTACCCCTAACAGAATGTAGTGAAAAGAAAACGAGACAGATGTAAAGAAAGTATGTAAACTATTTGTTGTGTCAAAAGTAATCACCTGTTAATCCGTTTATCACACATATTGCCACAGTTATTTCCAGTACATTTTAGAAGTTTCGCTGGGAAGCCCTTACACATTCTCCCTACAGTCGCAATCTTTTCCCAAGCGATTCCCATATTACAGGAACCCTGAAGAAAAATATTCGTGGCCATCTATTTGCTTCGGAGAAAGAGACAATCATGGTTCCCTAGGCAACCACAGACATTTTTTCCATGAAGATACTTGTCTCACAGTGGGATAAAGGTATGAACAGTCTTTTTCTTTTCACCGTCTCTTACGGAATACCAGCATCATCCAGAAACAGCATTAACTGTCCCTGTTCTGACCAACCAAGCACAGCAGCCATGGAACCCTATCCCACAAACTGACATCCAGCACCTGTGCAGCTTGGTGCATTAACGTTTGCATGATTGCATTCAGCATTCTGGCCGTTACACCGCTTATCAATGTACGAGCATTTCATAGTTGCAGTGACTTAATTGGCACTTACATAAACCTGTAATCCTGAAATTTCATTACTCTACATTAATTATTTTTTAGTGTTGCGATTTTTTATACTGTTATGTCTGACTACGAGAAAGAAAGTGCTGTGCTGCGAAAATTTGCGGATTCCTATTCTTTCTCGCAGTTAATTTTGACTACAATCGCAGTGCTGTTAGACCACTAGACAAACTGTTCTCCCATTAAAAGACCTTTCGTAATGTTTTACTCAAGTCAGCTTCATTTTCTAAATCATAGGCATTCTACGCATTTTCAGTACATTTTATAAACCAAGCCGGCAGAATTGTGAGCATCTGACTGTGTCTTTATCAACGAATGTTACACACATTTTATTTATATTCTATAGCTTTGTTTATTATGTTTTAATGTTGTATTCCTACGTTTCTTCCCCATTTCTCACCTACTTAGATTCCTGAATGGGTAAATGTGTCTGTGTATTGCCTTTTCAAAGAGTTTGTTGTGAACGTAGTTTTCGTCTGCTGCTGGTACAAAAAATGGTTCAAATGGCTCTGAGCACTATGGGACTTAACATCTGTGGTCATCAGTCCCCTAGAACTTAGAACTACTTAAACCTAACTAACCTAAGGACATCACACACATCCATGCCCGAGGCAGGATTCGAACCTGCGACCGTAGCAGTCGCGCGGTTCCGGACTGAGCGCCTAGAACCGCTAAGCTGCTGGTACAGTTTTTCCGAGTCTTGCGCAGGCTTAGAGTTTTAAAAAGAGTTCTGGTTCCCTCTAGTCGAGGCGTTATTGCGTTTAAGTTGCCACCGTGTGGAAAGGGTCTGTCTGGTCACCGCCGATTCCTGTGTGGAGCCGAAATTTGTTAGCCTGCTAGGCACACGTCAGGGGGATCTTGCTGAGTTAGGTGGCTCGTGAGAGCTCATCTACGGTAGCTTTACTATTGTGGTTGAGTCTGTGTAAGTTTCAGCCTAGCTGGAGTATTATTAACCCATATCTTTTACATTCTTAGGTCTAATTAATCATGTGTTTTTTTTCTGTTTGGTCATCAGTCTTCTGACCGGTTTGGTGCGGCCCGTCCAATTGCAGGCCACATGTCCTGTGGATACATGTTACGTGTGTTCAATGCAGTGGTTTCCAATGCCTTCTGCATCCTCATGCCTTTGATCATCGTTTATTCTTCCCCCTGTACGGGCTGTTTCCCATCCGTTAGACATGAGAGTGCCCTGAATCTCTGTCCGCTCCTCCACCCTCTTTGACAAGGCTGTTGGCAGATCGAGGGTGACTTCTTATGCCCTAAGTCTTCGGCTGCCAATGCTGATTAGTAATCAAAATTTAAGCAGCAGCGGGGATTCGAACCCGGGATGTAATAAGTTTTGACTGTGAATCAAAGACGCTACCCGTAGACCACAGTTACTCCCGTCCCTTATAGTATAATTTAAATAATATTGAGAGTGCTAGGCTTTTTTTGCTATTGTCAGAACTTTGTAGGTAGTTGACTTGTTCAGTCAGCTTAGGATTGTGGAAGCGTGGTGGACAACTGTGCTTGGTTCTGGCTACAGCTTTTATTTTATCAGTGCGTAAGTGTAACTGTTTTTATGTCTTTTGTCACAAATCTTCCACTATCGCTAGTTTCATTTTATTTTGCAATTTCTACCTGTTTATCACATGTACCCTTGTCTATTCGATTCTATGTGTTCCTGTGTGGTCTAGAGAGCCTTTGGTTCTCTGACTGTTCCTTTCGTCATTACTTGCTGTAATTTTCTTATGGGGATAAATCTTTCTCCGAAATAGATAATTTTTCAGGATTTTAATTTTTCCTCATGCTCTTGCTTTTTGTAACTTGTGCCACTTGCCTGAAAAACTAACGAACCTTCAGATCCTCTTTCTTCAATTCCGTTTTCCATCTGTAGGCTTTAAATTAAATTCTACTCGCGTTTGTCATTTGTGATTTATATTTCTGACTGCTCCCAACTTTTCGTCATTCTTTTCCTGGCATTGGGAGCTTTGTGTAATTGTACCATCGATTATGGCCAAAATAAAAGCAACAAACGGGAAGTTTTCAAGATTTCGTTTATTTTGCCACAAAACAGTATAAACAGGTGACAGTAAAGTAGAAACAATGTGAAACGTCCCCTTAGAAAAATTTATGAATTACTGTGCTGATAAACCTCTTACATTATTTGCTTTTCAAACAGCTGAGCAAAACTGAACGTACTCAAACATTCACTAAAGTGACACACAATACTTTTAGCGCAACGCAATCTGACTTTCAGAAATCCCTACAAAAGAATGGCATTGACTAACATTAACCTATACGATTCACAAATCACTTACCTCACAAAAATCTTCGTTACTTGAACTACTGCAATACAGCGAGCGCCACTACTGCCAGCTAAATGAAAGATTCAAACTACTGAAGGCACTAACTATTGATAGGAATAGTTAGTAAATGAAATATTTTGATAGAGAACAAATAATGTATTTACCTTAATAGTGTTGAAAAATGATAATATACATAGCAGTTCATGACATCCAGTCTTACAAATTTCAAAACTCCGCCATTTCTCTCCCCATATCCACCACTGCTGGCGGATCACCTCCAACTGCGCAACGCTACGCGCTGTTAACAGCCAACTGCCCAACACTACAATAGCAGACAACAATGCAAACTAGCCACAGACTGCACACAGCACAGCCAGTGATTTTCATACAGAGCGCTATGTAACGTTGCCAATAAGAAAATATAAACAGCCTACTTACATAGCCCCCATGCCTCCTACAAAAAATTTTACAAATTTTTTTTGGGCAGTGGCCAATACAGATTTGAAAAAAATTTTCGTAATTACAATAACAAAGATATCAAATACACACACTTATTGATACAATGTTGGTCAAAAGCTAAAATTTTCTCACAGTCCATAAAGACAGTCCTGATCATTCATCACAGTGAAATTGCAGTGTTTTTCTCAAAGTCTGAGCACTAAAAGAAAATGCACACAGAAGTAGTGGATTTCCATGCAGTCTTGAAGAAATAGTGTTGTCCTTCCAACGGAAAGACAGTGCTGACTCTCGACATGCAGACAGGTAATAGGCCACAACAGAGCAAACCCACAGCAGAGTCATTCGAAGTTTTGAAGAATATTGGTAGGTAGGTCATCACAGAGTAGACCCACTATAGTCTTGGTAGAGAGTATGGTATTGGTGGGCCACCAAAGGTGCAGACCCACTGCAGTCCTTGTAGAAATAATGGTATTGAGGGATCATCAAAGGTGTAGACTCACTGTAGGCCTTGTAGAGATGGCCAGCAGCCATCTGCTGCGACTGTGCAGGTGCACAGTCACCATCGAAGAGTCTTGCAGACAATATAGCAAGTCCATAAGCCACCACTTGTGCACTCACAAAGATTTTTTTGAAATGTCCTTAGAACCAGCAATGCTGTTATCCAGTCCCTTGCTGAATTATTAACACACGTGCAAACACTTACAGTCCCTACTTCTCACATATTGTCCATATACTATGACCAACAGAAACGTGTGCAGTGAAATGTAACTTACAAGTTAATAATATAATGAACTGGTGACAATTACAATTTTATAACATGAGAATACAATTACAAAGATACAGAAAACATCATTAAAACATAGTAATACAGATAACATTTGTAGTAATACATGCTTTACAAAAGAATCGAAATAACATATATATCAGTGTTACAGGAAATATAAGTACCTACATAAAAGATCAGAATAACTTTTGAAACATCAACTTCACACATGAGCAACAAAACAGAACACATAAATAATGTCTAAACATCTTTACAAAGTAAATAACATATTATCAGAAAAATTCTACAACATAACTCTTATTAGATAAACACATAAAGATAGGAAAAACACAAATTCACACAGTGTTCAAATGGTTCAAATGGCTCTGAGCACTATGGGACTTAACATCTTAGGTCATCAGTCCCCTAGAACTTAGAACTACTTAAACCTAACTAACCTAAGGACAGCACACAACACCCAGCCATCACGAGGCAGAGAAAATCCCTGACCCCGCCGGTAATCGAACCCAGGAACCCGGGTGTGGGAAGCGAGAACGCTACCACACGACCACGAGATGCGGGCGCACATAGTGTAATAACACAAAAATGGAGGACAGGGTTTGTTTTCAGTGTGACATTTGGTACTGCAGTCCAACCCAAAACATCATTCTGTAGATCTTTCCTCTTATTTCAACATTTGTTTCCACCAAAAAAAAATCCTATCCAAGCATGCTTTCTGTATTCTGTTCATATCCTCTTTCAAAAATAGTGTTTCTCCACTGTACACTACTTTTTTGGCCAAACCATTTTCTTATAGATTCTCAATACATTTCTTCCCTATCATCCATAGTCAGTTTCTTATATAGTCTACCCCCTCTTAAGCTAACTTAAATCTACTGAGCTCAGATGCATAAACTAAGGGACGACACAATGCAGCAGCACAAAACAATTAATACAAACAGCAATGACAAAAAAATGGAAATTGGCGAAGCAAGCAGCATTATAGAAATTAGCAAAGCAATTGCAATATTACAACTAATATAAGGCAATGTGCAGCAAACAACAAAAATAAATCAGTAGTAAAACTGGCTTAACAGAGTAATACAAAGTCAAATTCAGTAACCTTATGCCTGGCAAAGAGCAGCAGCAAATGCAATAACTTATATCTAAACATGACAAAGCTCAAGCAGAAAAAATATTACAGTAAGGATGGCCATGTCTAATACCTATGTCACATCTTAGTGTCTATGTAATTAAAGTGGTGTACCACAACAACTTATTGTAAAAAAAGAATATTACCATGTACTTGAAAAGAAAATTATGTATGCAGTTACTGTTACTAGTCCCTTCTTATTGTTCTTTCCTTTCCAAGTGCTCCTTTTTTGAAGAACATGGATTACAAAATTATTATTTAATAGATCTGTTGACAGAAAGTGTTCACATTAGCAAATGCATTTTATTTTATTTTATAAAACCAATGCTGCAACACAGCTGGAAACTAGATATCAAATGAAATAAGCAACTATGAAAAGCAAAGCATAAAAATATCATTCAATAGTCATGTGACGTTTCATAAGTTAGTAGAAATTCTCTCAACTCTCGTAGAAAGACGCTTGTCATAATCAGGTGTGCAGATGTAAGTATCTTTCCAAGTAATGAGCGTGTCGTATTTGCGATGCTTTCTCTAAAGGAATGTCAATGACGAGGATAATGGCCTCTTTTTTTCTCCACCTAATGGCTTTCTTTTGTCAGACAACTACCTCTCAGTTGGGCGCCCAAAACGCATTACATCAAGGTCACTTACCTTTCTTACTGAAATATTTACGACAGCAGTTTCTGCTACAGTGACAGTCTCATATAAAAAATTTCACAGGTCGAGAATTTGCGTTACAAATGTGTAGAAACAAATTCCTACAAATACAACAGTGCCCAAAAAATTTTCAGTGGCATTGTGATACATTCACACATGTACACGCATTTCATAACTCTTAAAGTACGATTCTTGGTTTCCAACAACCTCTTTCACAAACCAGAGTCCCTAACCACTACTCATTATTCCTTACCTTTTTACACATATACATATTCGTCGACACTTCGTCAATATTGCATCATAACAGATACGTAGCCTAATCAAATAATTCATATAGCATCAACTTATTAATCATAAACATACCTCAGTAGCATAATACACATCGTCGTCGTAATAATAACATCATAACACCTCAGTCAAACCTCAAAAACATCGTAGCTTTCTGCAATAATTTCAAAACCTAAAGAAAATTCTCTGCTCATTTCACTAGTGTCATCTACCTCAAACGTACTTTAAAATCATGCTCCCTTACCAAATACATCATTCAAAGCTCTCATAGTATCACAATGGTTCTGAAAAGATATGAACAGTTCACACAGTACAGACAAAATACAGTTTCATAAGTGTGAAGTTATCCAACTGTGTAATTGTGTAAACATGTGTCACTGATGTAGTAAAAAAAAAATTATCTCTCAGTTAAATGATCAGGTAGCTGTTTAATTTACATGTTAAAGTAATATGGTACCGATGTGTAAAGTTGTGTAAGCAAATACCATATTAGCTAGGGCTCCTTGTGCTTGCCAAACACATGATACACAAAGTAGGCGTGTACCCCCCTGAGGATTCATGTAATTATACCCTCAGGTGTTACAGATTACAGCAATGGAATGAAATGTATCACGGAAAACCTTTGTATCATTGTACTTCAAATATCTTTAAAAATAAATGATTTAAGTACAAAATTAATCACTCAAATGCGTGTCCTGTAGCGCCAAATGTGCGTCTTGCTGTAAGATAATTCTGTGGAAGTGTCGTACTTATCGTCCTCCGAAAGCTAAGTTCTGCAGAAGCCAATGTACTTACCTCATGATAAACAAAAGTGAAATGCTTTGCGTATAGATATCTTAGTTATTACGCTTATTGCCGTGATGAAGAAACTACTGTGCTGTAATGTATTGTTGTGCTACAGAAAAGGCAGTCTCATTGTAGCTATACCACAAAAGTTACTACTAAAACATGTTTTACTTTCCAGAAGAATTCAGAAAAAACTGTGCAGATATAAAGCAGATACAGCACAAAAGCAACAATGTAAATTGTGTCACACATTAGTAGCATCGTGATATAATCGTGTGGCTGTCAAAGAAACCAAATGCTAAGTCATCTTTAATCCCACAGAAAGTACTTCAAATAAAGAATGTCTTTTCAAGTAAACCAAAATGTTGCATGAAAATCTCATTAGCGTTGCCGGTATATGTTCTAAGTATGTGATCCTTATAGTCGTTACATGATAGTGGAACTAACAAGCAAGAATGTACAAATAACAACACTGTGTCGTCTGCTCACTATAACAATGCATTCGTAATTTCTGTTTAAATAAGTTCTCTTGGTTCTTGATTGGATATTTAACTTCAAACATTGTTGCCTGTTAACAGTTTCTCACTGTGACAAATTGTACTAGTAGCGTGAAGTGAAAAGTTTTATGGCAAAGACTAAGTTAAAAAACAGATTATCTTTCAATAAACGGTTTTACATGTGAAATGTAGTGGAAACCTTTACTCTTCCTAGTACGCAGAGTTTCAACTTCAACGAAGTTATCGTGCGGTATACGTCGGTAAAGAATACTGGAATTTTTCTCAAGGTTAGCGTCTATGTTATTTTTCTCTGAGCCAGCCGGCGCACGCGGCTGCCTGCCGTGCGAGTCATTGTCTGTCTCTTTGTTGGCGCGCGTCGTTATTAGTATTAGGAGACCTAACTTCTACAAATTCACCTGGCCGAGAGGGCCCTGCCCTCTATGAATCCCGCCAGTTCTGATGAAATTCAGGTCTGTCGTTATGATTATATCGTCTATCGTCATGTCGATAGTTCCTGTAGTTTCCTTCTTGTCGGTTAAGTGGTGGAGAATGTCTCCCTGAATTATCGCTGCACGGTGGACCGTTGCGTCTGAAGTTATTCTGTCTCCCTTGATAATAATTGTTTTTGTTCCCATATTGTCTGTTTCCATGGTTATCTGTGTCATATTCATTACTATGGAAATGCGATCTTTCTCTGTAACTATTATTACTCTGCCAGTGGTTGTCATATGGGTGGTGGCTGTTTTGGTCATGATTCGAGTTGTAAGAATAGACTTGTCGTGTCCAGGTATTGTTTCTGTCGTCACGGAATTGTGACTGATGTGACCTGTAGTGATTGCTTTCCTGTTTTCGCATCCCGCGACTGTCTATGTCAATTTCTAATTCTTGTAAGAGTCCCTGAAAAGCTTCAATGTCGTCTTTGCAACGCCCTACCAAAATAATATTTCTTAAATGTTCAGGCAATTTGATTAAGCAAATGTGGATGAGTTCTGAAGGACTATATGGGTTTGAAAGATATTGATTCTTATGCAACATGTCTTCAAAATATTTCACAAGACTGGAAAATTCAGATTGTTCAAAGTGTTTCATCATTATGATGGTGTGTTTCACTCGGTCTTGTGTAGCTTGAGACCAGTATGCTGAGAGGAAGGCATGGTAAAATTCTCCTTCACTGTGACAATCGTGAATGACCGATCGCATTCTTATAGCTGGTTCATTCTCTAAATAGCCACACATAAATTCTAATCTGTGCTCTAATGACCAGTTGGGAGGAAAACAATGAGAGAATTGATGGAGCCACGCTTGTGGATGAATGTCGTTGCCAGAATTCTTAAATGTTTTAAATTTACGTGTAGTAATGAACAGCTTATAGCCAAAATCATCATGTCGGCGAGTCGCATATCGGTCGTTGTTACGTCGTTTCGGCGGTTCCATTTCAAAATTCGTTGCACCTTGCCAATTTCTTTCATAATTTCCGAATTGCGCTATGTTATTATTTTGTGGCTTTTCCGTATTTCTATGTCCCTCTTCCCGTATTGGAGCGCGAGTGTCCTCTGAAATACGTAATTCTTGTATTACCTGTGTCAGCTGATCTTGTACTTCCCGGATTTCTCTTTGGTGTTGCGTATTAATTTGATTCTGATTTTGTTTGAATTTCCTATTCATTAAAGACTACCGATTTTGTGTCATTCAGATTATCATCTACCTTCGTAGATAAATTATTTAGCTGATCCGAAAATTCAACTACTTTCTCTTATAATGAACTAATTTCCTCCATGTGTCTTTCTGAACCAATTTTCAGAGTATCTACTGTGCCCTGTAAGTTTTCCTGAGTTTTTGCAAGTTGCGTAACTGAATCGGTAGATGCAACTGAGTCAATTTTAGCTTGCAAGGTCTCATGATTTTCGTGAACAATAGTTTGCAGTTCTTTTATGGCTGCTTCGTGATTCTGTAATGCATTTTCATGCGCGAAAAAATAGGTTGAAAATGCTCACAAATTTGTGTTTTTACGTCATTACAGACTTTTTGACATTTCGATTCAATGTTATGTAACTCAGTAGTTAAATCTTCACGTGTTTGTTCAAGCTTATGTTCCACTGAGTCTAACTTTTGGAGCTTTTGTTCCATTGCGTCTAACTGTTGCTGTGTTTGTCTCTGGTGTTGTTCCATTATGTCTAACTTTTGAAGATTTTGTTCCATTGTGTCTAACTTTTGAAGATTTTGTCCCATTTGTTTCTGATTTTGTTCAAGCGTTGTGTCTAACTTTTGTAGCCTTTGTCCCATTTGTTGCATTAACTGTAATAACAATGCACTGGTGTCAGAAACATGTTCCTCAGTGCTTTTCGGCAGTGAAGTTGCACCGGCAACATTCACATTTTGACAAGCAGAAAATGTGTCTTGACTTATTTGAGAAAACGGTGAGGACCCAAAACCTGAATCTGCATTATTTGCGAGATTATGTCCTGTCATTTCGGATTCCTGAGGCGAGCTATTGCCGACCGATCGATCGATAATGCTTCCCTGTTCAGTAATTGTTTCACTGTCTACGCCATTATTTGCCGCCCACTCCATTTCCCTATGCACAATCCCGTCTCCGGCCATCCTGATTTAGGTTTTCCGTGATTTCCCTAAATCGCTTCAGGCAAATGCCGGGATGGTTCCTTTGAAAGGGCACGGCCGATTTCCTTCCCCATCCTTCCCTCACCCGAGCTTGCACTCTCTAATAACCTCGTTGTCGATGGGACGTTAAAAACTAATCTCCTCCTCCTTCTCCTCCTCCCTATGCACAATTACCAAATTACTAGTTTGAACATTAGTTAATTCATTACACGGTGGCGCTAACACGCTGCTTTCGTCTTCACTGTCATTTCTCAGTTTACTTTGAAGCCTAGTATTAGGTTTTTCACACGCCATAATTGTCACAATATTTCACACGACAACACAGAAAAGCACAATTTGAAGAGCAAAAATAAGAAAACACATTAACATAGTATTGAAAATAATGTCTAGTTAATTGCAAGCGCAGCTGCGAAATACTTGGTGCAGATCTACATGCATGTGACAACTGTTTTACTTTACAACAATGAAAGACTGCAACTACAGAGGAGATTCTCTCTACAATTACGCGCTAGCAATAAACAAAAGCTACACTAATTACACAATCTACAAGAAAAAATCAGAAGATTCCAGGGTCGACATATGAAACGTCCCCTTAGAAAAATTTATGAATTACTGTGCTGATAAACCTCTTACATTATTTGCTTTTCAAACAGCTGAGCAAAACTGAACGTACTCAAACATTCACAAAAGTGACACACAATACTTTTAGCGCAACGCAATCTGACTTTCAGAAATCTCTACAAAAGAATGGCCCTGACTAACATTAACCTATACGTTTCACAAATCACTTATCTCACAAAAATCTTCGTTACTCGAACTATTGCAATACAGCGAGCGCCACTACTGCCAGCTAAATAAAAGATTCAAACTACTGAAGGCGCTAACTACTGATAGGTATAGATAGTAAATGAAATATTTTGATAGAGAACAAACAATGTATTTACCTTAATAGTGTTGAAAAATCATAATATACATAGCAGTTCATGACACCCAGTCTTACAAATTTCAAAACTCCGCCATTTCTCTCCCCACATCCATCACGGCTGGCGGCTCACATCCAACTGCGCAACGCTACGCGCTGTTAACAGCCAACTGCCCAACACTACAATGGCAGACAACAATGCAAACTAGCCACAGACTGCACATGGCACAGCCAGTGATTTTCATACAGAGAGCTACGTAACGTTGCCAATAAGAAAACATAAACAGCCCACTTACAAATGGAATGAGTACAGAACGTAATCAACAATAACATGAATAAGGGTAGACAAAAACGTTGCTGTTTTTTTTTTCAACATAACAGATCTGCACAGACATTCTGACAACTAATTAATGTGCTCAGTATGGGGTTTGACCACCTCTGGCAATAGTACAGGCCTGACAACGACGGGACATGCTGTCAGAGCTGTCATCAATCTCATGTTGAGGCAATAACACCCATTCTTGCTGCACAGCTGCTCACAAGTCTTTTGGAGTGGTTATTGGATGCTGATGTGATGGAACCCATCTCCCTAGCGCCTCCCAGACATGCTCTATGAGGTTCAAATCGGGAAAGTGATCAGGCCACGTCATGTGTACAATATCCTCAATTTCCAAAAAACATCAACCACCCATGCTTTATTAGGTCGAGCACTATCGTCCATCATTACGAAATCTGGGCCCACAGCAGGTCGCAACAGCTGTGCGTGAGATCCCAAGATCTCCTCACGGTACCTGACAGCAGTTAAATCTTGCTGATTTTCCCGCATAATTTCATGAAGAGGTATTCGAGTGGATCCTCCTCGATATCGGTCTCTTTTCCACAATGTTGGGGTCCCGAAATCGTGTTCCATGTCCTCCCCGCATGCGAATCCATTGAGAATCACTCTCCAGACCAAATCGGGACTCATCTGTGAAAAGAACATTGGCCCATCGCTCGACCGTCCAGGGCTCATGTTGACAGTCCTACTCCAGACGTTTCCTTCTGTGAATACACGCCATCAGAGGTGAACAGTAACCAGGTCTGCAACAACAGAGGTCACTCTGCTGAAGCCTCCCGTACACCGTTTGCCTCGATAAAACACCTCCAGGGGATGCTGCGAGGTCAGATGCCAGTTGCAGTGCCGTATTAAGGCGGTACCGTCGTGTCTTACAGCCAAACAAGGTCCACTCTTTCTGATGTCGCACGAGGTCGGCCCTGATCTGATCTCCGAGATACAGTTTCGGTTTCTATAAACTCATCCGAGAAGCAATAGAACCATTCACATTAAGCCATCGGGCCACATCAGTTTGCGACTCTCCTGCTTCCATTCTTCCTATGGCCCTCTACAGTAGAGACTCTGTAGGCGTCTTTTCTGTGCCATACTGCACCATCTGTGACTGTGTACACAGCGATTGTGGCTGTGGGACTACCCTGCAAACACTACCCCGCTTGATAGTTGCCTTGATGTCATTGCTGGCTTGGTTACCCATTGACAGGAATGCCACCTTCCGTGCACAACACGATCGTAACGACATCTGTTGACAGTGAGTATCATTATAACGTGAGTTTGCTTTAATTTGGGACACCGGTGTACATCAACATAGACACTCCGCAAGCCAACGTACTGCGCGCTGCGGAGGGACTCTCTATCACTGCTAATCATTTTCTTTCCCGTTGCACTCCCCATGAGCCATAATTTCTCGTTTCTTATCTTCGAGGCCCGTATGCGGAATGTGTATTGGCCACAGTAGAATCGTTTAGCAGCCAAGTTCAAATGCCGGTTCTCTAAACTTTCTCAATAGTGTGTCTCGGAAAGAACGTCTCCTTCTCTTCAAGTGTTAGCATTTGTATTCCTGACACATCTCCGTAACACTTACGTGTTGTTCGAACCTATCTGTAACAAACCTAGCAACCCGCCTCTGAATTGCTTCATTGTCTCCTTCAATGGCCGGCTTCTGTGGCCGAGCGGTTCTAGGCGCTTCAGTCTGGAAACGCGCTACCGCGACGGTCGCAGGTTCGAATCCTGCCTCGGACATCGATATGTGTGATGTTCTTAGGTTACTCAGGTTTAAGTAGTTCTACGTTCTAGGGGACTGATGACGTCAGATGTTAAGTCCCATAGTTCTCAGAGCCATTTGAACCATTTCTTTCTTCTTCAATGACCGGATACGGGTCCGAAACATTCGAGCAGTACTCAACAATAAGTCGCACCAACGTCCTGCATGCGGTCTCCTTTACAGGTGAATCACTCTTTCCTAAAAGTTTCCCAATAAACCGAAGTCAATCACTTGCCTTCCCTACCACAGTTCTCACATGCGCGATCCATTTCATATCGCTTTGCAACGTTACGCCGAAGTTTAAACGACTTGACTGTGTCAAGCAGGAAACTAGTAAAGTAACGCTGTATACCAACATTACAGGTTTGTTCTTCCTACTCATCCGCATTAACTTACATTTTTCCACATTTAGTGTTAGCTGCAATTCATCACGCCAACTAGAAATTTGGTCTATGTCGCCTTGTATCTTCCTACAATCACTTAATCTCGACACCTTACGGTATACCACGGCATTATCAGCAAACAACCGCAGATTGCAGCCCACCCAGTCCGCCAAATCATTTATGTATACAGAAAACAACAGCAATCCTACCACACTTGCCTGGGGCGCTCCTGACGATGCCCCTGTCTTTGATGGAGACTCGCTGTCGAGGACAACATACTGAGTTCTATTACTTAATAAGTCTTAGAGCCATTCACATACCTGTGAACTTATTCCATATGCTCGTACTTTCGTTAACAGTCTGCAATCTCGTAGAAATATGGCATCTGCCTGTTGTCCTTCATCAACAGTCGGCAGTATGTCGTGTGAGAAAAAGACAAGCTGAGTTAACACGAGCGATGCTCTCTAAAACCTTGTTGATTCGTGGACATGTGCTTCTCAGTCTCAAGAAAGCTTATTACATTCTAACTGAGAATATGTTCAAGGACTGCAGCAAACCGAAGTCACGGATATTGATCTGTAATTTTGTTGGTCCGTTGCTTCACCTTTCTTAAATACTGGACTCGTCTGCGCTTTTTTACAGTAGCGTGGGACTTAGTGCTGGACGAGAGAGTCAAGATAAATTTTCAAATTGTCTACAAAATAATATTATTCTCTTCAAAATACTCTCCATTACACATAACACATTTGTCGCTGTCCGCCCCCGGCAGCTGAGTGGTCAGCGAGACAGAATGCCAATCCTAAGGGCCCGAGTTCGATTCCCGGCTGGGTCGGAGATTTTCTCTACTCAGGGACTGGGTGTTGTGTTGCCCTAATTATCATCGGCGCCAAGTCGCCAAAGTGGCGTCAAATCGAAAGACTTGCACCCGGCGAACGGTCTACCTAACGGGAGGCACTAGCCACACGACATTTATTAACTTTTGTCGCACCGGTGTTTCCACTGCTCTAAGTATTTTTTGTGGTCATTTCTAGAAATAGGTGATAGCTCCTCCTCGTTTGTTTCTTGACTTTTTCAATATTGTCAAATCGGTGTCATTTCATGCCCCTTTTCATGCATGCAGGAAAAGGTCGCACAGAGTCAGGTCAAGCAAGTGGAGCAGCCGAACCATGAAAATTTTGGCCAAAAACCGTCTAACAGAGACGATTGTGTTAGTGCAGGTGCGTTGTCGTGGTGGAAGAGCCAGAACTGCTACAAATCTGGTCTTTCTTGACGAACACTGTTGCTTCAAGATAACCTATTAATCTCTGCCAGTTGATCAATTGTCTGTCGACGGTCTGTGAGCAAAAGCCCTCGAATTTTTTTCAATATTTTAGTCGATTCGAGCAGTTGACGGACGTCTAGAGCGACATTTGTCATCAGCTGCCATTTCGTCATTTTTAAATCGAGCAAATCACTCGTACACTTGAGTTTTCAACATTAAAACAGAATGAGATTTTCACTCTGCAGCGGAGTGTGCGCTGATAAGAAACTTCCTGGCAGATTAAAACTGTGTGCCCGACCGAGACTCGAACTCGGGACCTTTGCCTTTCGCGGGCAAGGCAAAGGTCCCGAGTTCGAGTCTCGGTCGGGCACACAGTTTTAATCTGCCAGGAAGTTTCAACATTAAAACAGTTTAAGCAGTATTTTTACCGAGCACGAAACAAAATCTCATAGCTTCCCGTTGTTCACTTAAACTTGTCGTCATGAAAAACGAAAGAAGAACAAAACAACGCTAGGAAAAACAGTCACTGCAGATGAACAGGACAAGCCAGATCGACAACACAGGCGCTAAACAGGTCTAGCAGCAGAAATGCGAACCACACAGGCTCTGCCTACCGCATGTTGCACCATTTTTTTTTGGGGGGGGGGGGGGGGTGTACACCCTCGTAATCGAGCAATGCCATAGAGAACTCTCCGTGAAACCGAATTGAGATTCTATTCGGACCTGATGATTTATTTGATTTCAGACCTCTCAGTTGTTTCTTTAAGCCAGGGATGTTTATTACAGTGTCATCCTGTGATCAAATGACGGTATGTTCGTGCGATTCTCTTGTGGAAACGATTCTTGAAAGTGAAATTTGAAACTTGGCTTTCGTTTTGCTGTCTTCAACTTCCACACCAGGCGGGTCCCTTGCCGACCGAATGGAAACCTCAGACCCTCTTGGTGATTTTGCACAGGATCAGAATTTTCTCGAGTTCTCTGCTAGATCCTTTACTAAGGTGTCACAGTGATAGTTGTTTTAAGCTTCGCGAATATATCTTTCAACAGACGCTCTAATCTCTACTAAAGTCTCTTGTCGTCTTTTGTGCTTTCTCTTTCGAACCGAGAAAGCAACAGCCTCTGCTTCCTCAGTATCTTTTAAATTAGTTATTAAGCTATGGTGGGTCTTTTCCATCCTTTACCCACTTAAAAGACACATAACTCTCCAGACCACGATTTACTGTGTGCTTAAATTTCGCCCATTATTCCTCTATGTCCTCCTTACTGGAACTAAGTGATGTAAATCACTGTCTAAGTAAGATGCGAACAACTGCTTATCTGCTGTCTAGCAGAAAACGCGCTCCTAACCATAATGACTGATTTATTAACTTTCGTAACAATAGTTGCTATTATGTCAACACGACAAATAACCCCTGTTTCTATTCTGACATTGTCGATAAGGTCCGAGCTATCTGTAGCTACAAGGTCTAAGATATTTCCAATGCGTGTGGGCTGCCGAGATAGCTGCTCAAGACCGTTTTCAGAAGACGTGTTCAAAGATATTTCACATGACTGTCTGTCTTTACCCCCCCCCCCCCCCCCGCTCCCACCCGCATTGAATGCTTAATGCTTAGACATCCCAGTGTAAACTCGGCAGGTTAAAGTCACCTCCAACGAGTATTGCATGATTTGGGTTATTTACGCGCTACTGACTATAGACTTTCTTTGAATGACTCTAGAGCTGTCACGGCAGAATCGGGTGGCCACCCCCAAATTCGACTCAAAAGAGACAAAATTTATTTTCAGCTGCAATGAACACTCCCGCTCCTGCAGCCTCTAATCTGTCTTTCCGATATGCGTTCCACGACTTGCTAAATATCACAGAGCTTTCACCGAGCGAGGTGGCGCAGTGGTTAGACACTGGACTCGCATTCGGGAGGACGACGGTTCAATCCCGCGTCCGGCCATCCTGATTTAGGTTTTCCGTGATTTCCCTCAATCACTCCAGGCAAATGCCAGGATGGTTCCTCTGAAAAGGGCACGGCCGACTTCCTTCTCCATCCTTCCCTAATCCGATGAGACCGATGACCACGCTGTCTGGTCTCCTTCGCCAAAACCAACCAGGATTTCAGTCTGCTCTTGGTCCCAAGAATAATTTGAGCGCGAGGCCTGTCCGGGAGGCAACAAATTCGGGAACTTTATTACGAATGCTTCTACAATTTACTGATAAAATGTTGACAGTCGAAGTGTCTTTACTCTTAACGCCGTCTGACTTTCCTTGCTGCGTTTCGTTGGCGAGCGTTCATCAGAGTACCTCAAAATACCGTCAAGCCTAAAACAAAACCTCTTGTCCACTCCACAAGTACTCGCTAACCGAGTAGCTGCTTCCTTTATGTAGTGCACTACTGACCTATCAAGGGGAGTCCTGCAAATCCGCACACAGTAACTCAGGTCTAGAAACATGCAGCCACGACCGTCATAGAGTCGACAAAGCCTGTGGTTGAGACCCTCCATTCGGATCCAATCGAAAGGACCCTAATTAATTCTGGGAACAATACTGCAAATTGCGAGCTCTGTATGCACCCGGGCTCTGGCCATCAAACTATCCCTGTTTTACAAGTTATCAATTGTTCATGAGCAAGGGGGGCCCATACGATAATTAGTAGGGAGGAGGGGAGTGGGAGGGATAGATCTGGGGTATCGAGTATTTTTATTATTTTGGAAGATGAAATGTGACTTGTAAATAACCGTAAAAAAGTTCCATTTCCGACCCTGTTAAAAATCTGCATAGTACCGACTTCGAAATCACTTTCTTGAAAACAAAAAAAACACATGCCTACACTATATATTTTTCTTTTCTCTGAGGGCTAAGAGGGGGGAGGGGACGTGCCCCCGCCCCTTGACCCCAGGTATGGGTGCCCTTGTCTATCAGCCCACTGTAGAAGCTGTGAATTAATAAATGTTCTGTCCAATTTTAACCGATTTTAAGTTCTATTGCTAGTAAATTATCCCACAAATTTCTGCCTTTGTTTTCTAGGATAAAGTTTATTGGCCCCTTCATTTTATTTATTAAGAACAAGACTGACTGTTCATGCTAGAGGCAGATGGGTTATCTGACAAGAAATGTGCTCAGGACGTTAGTCACCTAATCTCAGCCTTCCATGCATCCAAATGAAACATTTATTTTGAATATGCACCGTGATTTGCTCCTCCGCTCGGTTTTTTATCGTTATTTGTTGAACAATGGGATTCAGGAGTTTTGGATTTATTTTTAATTAATCCTTATAATTTATTAAGTAATTTTACCTCTGGCTCTATTTAACCTACCATCTCTGATTAATTTTAGTGGTCAGTTAATCCTTATCAAATTTAAATTCCAACACTTTTACATTGCGTCTCTGAGAGTAAGCAAAACGTTAATCAAAACTATACATCAACACCTGTTTTAAAGAAAAATTTTATACACAAAAATATGCTGTTTTGTTTCCTCCCCGCAGCGGGTTTTCACAGAAAACCTGTACATCACGAAAGTATTTATGGTTTATTGGAATATGATCAGAATTCTATTATGCAGTCTCAGTCATCCGAAGCAGTAATATAACCGTTTGCCGATTAAAACTATGTGGGCTAATGTACTATCCTCACAGATCCGGAGATGTGTCTATTATATGTCATATGCCAACGATCCTAACCGATTTGCCCATTCACTTTAATCGAATCAAGGTTGATTTTACAGTAACACTAACGATATGAGAAATTCAAATACTTTGTGGATAGCCCTCGTATATATATATATATATATATATATATATATATATATATATATATATATATATATATATATGTGTGTGTGTGTGTGTCTGTGTGTGTGTGTGTGTGTGTGTGTGTGTGCGTGCGTGTGTGTGTGTGTGTGTGTGTGTGTGTGTGTGTGTGTGTGTGTGTGTGTTTGCTGCGGTTTTTCTTCCTCAGAGTCGATTTTACGTGTGGTAGCAGGGCACTTAAACAATTCGATAAGTCTTTCTCGTGTCACTTGTATGTTGCCCTTTCACGAACTTGTAGTACAGAAATTCAGTTTGTACTCTTAGCACAAAAACGACATATGATCCATACTCCGAAGCTCCGTAGCTGTATTCTGTAAAAATAGTATTAAAGATCCTTAAATATGATAACAACCAAGAACGAAAAGAGAGGAGTCTGTTTCATAGACATTCTATGTGATGTGTTATAATATCTAGTTCTGTATCTTCAGAGAGTATGAAGTCTCAATGAAGTGCTGAAACTTTCGTTCTGACACAATTCTCAGGGACACCTCAGACCAGGATGTATATCCAGTTAGCACAAATATTTAGCACTTGCAAAGCATTGACACTTTTTTAGTATGTTACAAAATTCAGAAGCACACTCTTTTCCTCAAGATTTCGCGTCCGGTTGCTTGTAAGTGGAAGGACTAGGGACGGATGAGATTAAACAGCACCCAAAACAGTGGCAAGTTTCAGAACAACATTTATTAACGTCCAAAGACATTAAGTGAAACACAGATGAAGCTATAAAAGTTGAATAGGTTAGAGAAATATCACTACTGAAACGTGAAAGTAATTTAACTGTGGAAGCCACATCATTTAAAAAAGGAAATGTATCATTGCTTATTAAAAAATGAAACTGGTTTGCCAACATTGACCACATTTAAAAATACCAAAACCTGAGATTCAGTAAGTTCATGAGAGCCCAAGAACACACTTACCAACATTAAGACCTGGGAGGTAATAAGATTAATACTAAAGTTGTGAGTCAGAATACCAAAAGTCTCCGGGGCGCAACTTAGCTAAGCTTTGGCCGATTGAATTTTAGCAAATCGCGTTTAAAACACAATGTAAACACAATTTATACACGGTGCCCGCCGCCACTAGCCCGAACTAAAGACAGTTAACAAATCGAAGTCCTCAGAATTCCCAGCTCTCACCTTCCAGAGCTCACGTAGGAGACACATATTACTGTGCAGATACTTAACACACTGAGGCGTCAAAGGAACTGGTATGGATATGTGTATTCAAATACAGAGATATGTAAACAGGCTGATTACGGCACTGTGATGCAACGCCTATATAAGACAAGAAGTGTCTGCGCATTTGTTAGATCGGTTATTGCTGCTACGATGGCAGCTTATCAAGTTTTAAGTGAGTTTGAACGTGGTGTTAAAGTCGCCGCACCAACGATGGGACACAGCATCTCCGGGGTAGCAATGAAGTGGCGATTTTCCCTTACGGCCGTTTCACAAGTGTACCGTGAATATCAGGAATCAATCACCAACATCGCTGCGGTCGAAAAAAGATCATGCAAGATCGGGATCAACGACGACTGAAGATAAACGTTCAACGTGACAGAAGTGCAACCCTTCCGCAAACTGCTACAGATTTCACCGCTGGGCTACCAACAAGCGTCAGCGTGCGAACCATTCAACGAAACAATATCGATGTGGGCTTTCGGAGCTGAAGGCCGACTCGTGTACCCTTGATGACCGCACGACACAAAGCTTTACGCCTCGCCTGGACCCGTCAACACCGACATTGGACTGTTGAAGACTGGAAACATGTTGCCTGATCCTACGAGTCTCTTTTCAAATTTTATCGAGCGGATGGACGTGTACGGGTATAGAGATAATCTCATTAATCCATGGACCCTGCATGTCAGCAGGGAACTGTTCAAGCTGGTGGGGGCTCTGTAATGGTGTGGGACGTGTGCAGTTGGAGTGATATGTGACCCCCAATACGTCTGGATACAACTGTGACATGTGACACGTACGTAAGCAATCCCTTCTGATCACATGCATCCATTCATGTCCATTGTGCATTCCGACGGACTTTGGCAATTCCAACAGGACAATGCGACACCCCACACGTCCAGAATTGCTACAGAGTGGCTTCAAGAACACTCTTCTGAGTTCAAACACTTCTGCTGGCGACCAAAAACCCCAGACATTAACATTATTAAGAATATGTGGAATGCCTGGCGACGTGCTGTTTAGAAGAGGTCTCCACCCCCTCGTACTCCTGTACTCCTAGGGATTTATGGACAGCCCTGCAGGATTCATGCTGTCAGTTCCCTCCAGCATTACTTCAGCCATTAATCGAGTCCATGCCAGGTAGTGTTGCGGCATTTCTGCGTGTTCACGGGGCCTCCACAATATTAGTCAATTGTACCAGTTTCTTTGACTTTGCAGTATATAGTTATCAATTAGACAAGCTGTAATCGGGGGGGGGGGGAGGGGGGAGGGCAGAGATAGAGGAAGCTGTGTCAGGTAGCACCGTAATGCCCAAGGCAATTATATAGGCAAACTGACATCGTGAATGCGAAATTTACATGTCAGTTGCAAGTCGCTAAACAAAGTGACAGCATTGCCCTTGGAGTGGTTTGTAATAAGGAATCCTGTTAAACCGAGGTAATAAATTTATCAGGTTGGAAAGGACCCCGTCCACTTGATCCCTGTAAATCGGAATGAGTTCAATCGCCAACAAATTTGTTTAGCGGAACCGAAACAAATTCATGTGTCGGCACACGCAACAGAACTCAGCCCGTGTTGGTAGGTATTACTGAAAATCCGGCTAGAGGACTTCCTCCGGGCTGTGCGAGAATACTTTTATTGTCAGGCGATAACAGTTAATGGTTTTCCCGTATTTCTATGTAATGCAGCGATATTTAAATTTCAATAGACATGTCAGCTCAGGCTGGCAATCAGCGAAACGCTTAATAATAAAAATAAATAAAACATAAATACACAGGAAAGGAATAAAGTGTAACCAACTTCACCACAATAATTTATTAAACTGTATGGAAAATGTGGCACCAATGCGACCCACCGGCAAGCAGTTACAAGTGTCCAGCACGATAACGCAGGCCATTACTTTTACATTTGGAGACAGCACGTGGGCGGCAAGCATGAAATCGTATATTAGGAGCCTGACCTGGGGATCGAACCGAGAGGCAACGCACATCGCTATGTTGCGTCACGGAGTAATGACCAAAACAGAGCAACAGCAGTGGCACTGAAAACACCAAACACTGAGGCGCAGAGACCACTCAGAAATGACCCTTGCTCGGTTAAAGTTAGTCTCGAGAAATATGAGAGTTTCCGAATGTGCTCACCGGGAAGATCACGTGAGGTGTCAGCTGAAGAAAAAACTCAAGTTGTCTGAGGCCCGGGCAGTGCAGCAAACGGCTTCGTCCTACCTGCTCCCGCCAGAGCAGGACCGCGTCGGTCCGCTGAGTTTCCTTCACCACGTCCTTCTCGGAAACATGACCAGTGTCTTCAGGTGACAAAATCGGCAACGAATCACAGAATCTGCTACATGGGGCCTCACATCCAGCTAGCAAGTCAAACTGAAAACTAATGCTCCGCGCCAACCTCACCGCGACCTCTGGTCTTGTCACTGCACACGGCGGCCGCCCGATACCAGGACCCTCCTCGACGTTTCTCAAGCTGCACAACCCGCGCTCCATACACTACTGGCCATTAAAATTGCTACACCACGAAGATGACGTGCTACAGACGCGAAATTTATCCGACAGGAAGAAGATGCTGTGATATGCAAATGATTAGCTTTTCAGAGCATTCACACAAGGTTGGCGCCAATGGCAACACCTACAACGTGCTGACATGAGGAATGTTTCCAACCGATTACTCATACACAAACAGCAGTTGACCTGCGTTGCCTGGTGAACCGCTGTTGTGATGCCTCGTGTAAGGAGGAGAAATGAGTACCATCACGTTCCAGACTTTGATAAAGGTCGGATTGTAGCCTATCGCGATTGCCGTTTATCGTATCGCGAGATTGCTGCTCGCGTTGGTCGAGATCCAACGACTGTTAGCAGAATATAGAATCGTTGGGTTCAGGAGGGTAATACGGAACGCCGTGCTGGATCCGAACGGCCTCGTATCACTAGCAGTCGAGATGACAGGCATCTCATCCGCATGGCAGTAACGGATCGTGCAGCCACGTCTCGATCCCTGAGTCAACAGATGGGGACGTTTGCAAGACAACAACCATCTGCACCAACAGTTCGACGACGTTTGCAACAGCATGGACTATTAACTCGGAGACCATGGCTGCGGTTACCCTTGACGCTGCATCACAGACAGGAGCGCCTGCGATGTTGTATTCAACGACGAACCTGGGTGCACGAATGGCAAAACGTCATTTTTTCGGATGAATCCAGGTTCTGTTTACAGCATCATGATGGTCGCATCCGTGTTTGGCGACATCGCGGTGAACGCACATTGGAAGCGTGTATTCGTCATCGCCATACTGGCGTATCACCCGGCGTGATGGTATGTGGTGCCATTGGTTACACGTCTCGGTCACCTCTTGTTCGCATTGATGGCACTTTGAACAGTGGACTTTACATTTCAGATGTGTTACGACTCGTGGCTTTACCCTTCATTCCATCCCAGCGAAACCCTACATTTCAGCAGGATTAGGGACGACCGCATGTTGAAGGTCCTGTACGGGCCTTTATGGATACAGAAAATGTTCGACTGCTGCCCTGGCCAGTTGAAAACGTCTGGTCAATGGTGGCCGAGGATCTCGCTCGTCACAATGGGCCAGTCACTACTCTTGATGAACTGTGGTATCGTGTTGAAGCCGTAGGTGGTTGTTCTGGGTACTGATTTCTCAGGATCTATGCACCCAAACTGCGTGAAAATGTAATCACATGTCAGTTCTAGTATAATACATTTGTCCAATTAATACCCGTTAATCATCTGCATTTCTTCTTGGTGTAGCAATTTTAATGGCCAGTAGTGTAGATCAGCCTGTGCAGGCGTATCGCAACCTATCGATTCGCACACTGTTGAACACTTTTTAATATCTTATCATATCCACAAGCTTATTAATGATTATTTTACGGAATTTATGGAGGATATTACTTCCGTTGGCGTAGTGAGGGTCGTAGTTGTAGTTATGGTGGTGGTGGTGGTTAGTGTTTAACGTCCCGTCGACAACGAGGTCATTAGAGACGGAGCGCAAGCTCGGGTTAGGGAAGGATTGGGAAGGAAATCGGCCGTGCCCTTTCAAAGGAACCATCCCGGTATTTGCCTGAAACGATTTAGGGAAATCACGGAAAACCTAAATCAGGATGGCTGGAGACGGGATTGAACCGCCGTCCTCCCGAATGCGAGTTGTAGTTATGAATGATGACTGGTCTGAGATACTCATGGCACCATCTCCTGAAACTAACAGCTACGTCTTTCTCGTAACAGTCATGAAACACTAGTTAAAGAGTTTTGGAACACTCCAAATGTCTCTTAGCAATGTATCACTGTTAACGGTATCTGTTCTTCTTCATCTGTATTTCTACCAGTCTCCTTTTACACTTTATCCCATATGATCTTTATTTTATTACCTGATGTATCTTTTTTCGTAATACACTTGTTCAGTTGTCTGTATTAGTGTCTCGAATATTTTGCTTTATGTGACGTACCCAGCTGTAGCATCAATATCAGAGCTATTTCTGACTGACAGTCACAGATTCCTTTTTCTCTTACGGGATGCTTTTAATCCTTGAGTAATCCTTCGCTTCTTTATGGACTGGTTTAATCTCATCTAGTTTTGGGAGAAAACACTTTTTAAAAAAGGCGCGGGATTTATTTACAAAAGTACCAAATTTTTTACTCATGCTATACACATTTGTACGCCGCTCCATTTCATGACTTCGAGGAGTTTGTTAAAATAGTACACTTTTGGCAAATTAAGCCCCGTTTTGAACTGAGATTTATTAGATTTTATATCCTGATCAGTATCAATTTTTCACGAAAGGAACTTAATGTCGTCGTCTGACCAGCCATTGACTATTGGTTTTGTAGTGCAATTTAGTTCTTGGGTCTTTCTATGAATATATTACCAATGGATGCTCTTGAGCGATTAGCTACCCTATTTGGGATGTTTAATGCAGGAATTAATTGAATGGTAAAGTTACTAATTGCAACAAATTCCTATTGGAAGAGCTTTTAAGAAAATCTACATTTAAATCATCAGCACTCACTATTTCTTTGTATTTTACTATTAACTAGGCCTATAGAGCTACCAGGAGATTTACAGACACATTAAAATTACGTCCAGGAGCTGCATACAAATATACAATTACATAGGATTTAATATGAATTCCACTTTTGACGCACATAATTCTGTATCAGCTCTTGGTAAAATTTATGAATGTCTATGTTCTTAAATTTATGAAAATTCCTGATGAATGAAACAACGTCTCCTTTTTCCATTACTGCTGTAAAAAACTGAAATGCTAACCTAAATCTTGTAGCACTTAATACATCTACAACAGGGTCACATGACGATCAATCAGGTAGATTATGTCAGTTGGGTTTCTTTACTCTAATTCACCAATGCAGATAAGTATTTCATTAACTGTACTTCATAGTTCTTGATATAAAGATAGCTGGCGTGTTGTATTGCCTGACATAATGGGTGGAAATAAAATTTCTGATGTTTGCTGAAATTTTTTAACCAATAGCTGATTATGGTGCTGCAATAACCTGAAATTATTTTGCTTATTTCCTTTCTCATAGTGAAGGTTTGTTTCAATCTTAACCTCTATTAAGACTTTATTTCTTTCTCTTTTCCCTATCCTAAAAAAATGTGCTGCCCCGACGTAACAACTGAAGATATAAAGACTGTATATGAGTCCGCGATCATTTTATTTATAGCACTTTTATTTTCACAAGTCCCTCTTAATCACATAGATTTCTTTACACTTTATGACCGGTTTTGGCTTATCGTCATCTTCAGATCTGTTGTAAATATAAACATTGTGTAAGCTACCAGGTTCAATTAATTAAGAATAATTGTATACAAGTCTTAGTGATGCATGAAATAGAAAATATAAAATATTTATAGCCTTGTATGGCAGTCATATATACCGTTACAATGGAGGAGCGGTTCTAGGCACTTCAGTCTGGAACCACGCGACCGCTACGGTCGCAGGTTCGAACCCTGCGTCAGGCATGGATGTGTGTGATGTCGTTAGGTTAGTTAGTTTTAAGTAGTTCTAAGTTGTAGGGGACTGATGACCTCAAAAATTAAGTCCCATAGTGCTCAGAGCCATTTTTGAGCTAGATTATGCTATTGAACGGTAGAAACTACATTGCTCTTGGCTTCAATAACATACTGTACAGTTGTTTTAACATCAGAATTCAGCATACTGCTTCACTCCTTTTGTCTGCGCGCAGACGTCCTGATTCAGTGTTCAGTGCTCACATTTTAGCCATTACACCAATGACTTTAGTAATAGGTTCACGATGTAATTCATCTTTCAATAATCGAAACTACTATTTATTTACAAGTGGAATATCGCATCTGTTATTTGCAGGGAATCCTGAAGTATCAACCAAGTATGTACATCACTCGCCGGCCGGAGTGGCCGTGCGGTTCTAAGCGCTACAAGCTGGAACCGAGCGACCGCTACGGTCGCAGGTTAGAATCCTGCCTCGGGTATGGATGTGTTTGATGTCCTTATGTTAGTTAGGTTTAATTAGCTTTAAGTTCTAGGCGACTGATGACCTCAGAAGTTAAGTCGCATAGTGCTCAGAGCCATTTGAGCCATTTGTTAAAAATGGTTAAAATGGCTCTGAGCACCATGCGACTTAACTTCTGAGGTCATCAGTCGCCAAGAACTTAGAACTACTTAAGCCTAACTAACCTAATGACATCACACACATCCATGCCCGAGGCAGGATTCGAACCTGCGACCGTAGCGGTCGCTCGGCTCCAGACTGTAGCGCCGAGAACCGCACGGCCACTCCGGCCGGCTGAGCCATTTGTACATCACTCCTGATATCCTCATAAACATCTGAAGATTTTCTATCCTAAGATCAGTTAACAGTGAACGAAATCATAATACAATTAATAAATTAGTGTACCTTAGTTAAAAATAGATAACTGATAATCGATATTATATTAGAGTGTAGTATCGATGGCGAATATGTCGTAGCTTCTCTGCATGACTTCCTTGCTTTCCTGTGGTTGAGCTCACGGAGGGCAGCCCGGTGTCCTTGTCGCCGGCGCCCGGCACACGCTAACCCGCTGGGGTGCTCCACGCTACTCAGACTAGTATTGCTATCATATTGCTATCTACACGCTCTGCCGAATGTCTTTCTCTGTCCAATTGTGTGCCGAAAGCACTCTTACGAGTCTGAAAATTTCTTCATGCCTGATGTAAAATTTATCACAGTTGTGGGAGCTAATCTTATAAACACCAGATCCCATATATTTACATCTACATCTACATGGATACTCTGCAAATCACCTTTAAGTGCGTGGCGGTGGTTCATCGAACCACATTCACAATTCTCTATTATACCAATATCGTATAGCGCACGGAAAGGATGAACACCTGTATCTTTCCGTACGAGCTCTGATTTCTCTTATTTTATCGTGGTGATCGTTCCGCCCTATGTAGGTCGGTGTCAAAAAATATTTCCGCATTCAGAGGAGAAAGCTGGTGATTGGAATTTCGTGAGAAGATTCCATCGCAACGAAAAACGCATTTTTAATGATATCGAGCCCAAATCCTATATCATTTCTGTGACACTCTCTCCCACGATAATACAAAACGTGCTGCCTTTCTTTGAATCTTTTCGATGTACTCCGTCAGTCCTACCTGATAAGGATCCCACACAATTTAAGTTGTTCGTAATTGTAATACATAGGTATTTAGTTGAATTTACGGCTTTTAGATTAGACTGATTATCGTGTAACCGAAGTTTAACGAGTCGATGACCTCACACTTTTCGTTATTTAGGATCAACTGCCACTTTTAGCACCATTCACATATTTTTTCTAAATCGTTTTGCAGTTTGTTTTGATCTTCTGATGACTTTATTAGTCGATAAACGACAGCGTCATCTGCAAACAACCGAAGACGGCTGCTCGGATTGCCTCCCAAATCGTTTATATAGATAAGAAGAAACAGCAAAGGGCCTATAACACTACCTTGGGGAACGCCATAAATCACTTCTGTTTTACTCGATGACTTTCCGTCAATTACTGCGAACTGTGAACTCTCTGACAGGAAATCGCAAGTCCAGTCACATAACTGAGACGATATTCCATAAGCACGCAATTTTACTACGAGCCGCTTGTGTGGTACAGTGTCAAAAGCCTTCGGGAAATCCAGGAATACGCAATTGATCTGAAATCCCTTGTCAACAGCACTCAGCACTTCATGTGAATAAAGAGCTAGTTGTGTTTCACAGGAACGATGTTGACTGTGTGTCAATAGACCGTTTCCTTCGGGGTAATTCATAATGTTCGAACACAATATATGTTCTAAAGTCCTGCTGTATATCGACGCTAACGATATGAGCCTGTAATTTAGTGGATTACTCATACTACCTTTATTGAATATTGTTGTGACCTGATTTGGCACAAACTTATCAATTGAAGGCATAAAGTCCGTATATGAGTCCGTGATCATTTTATTTTTAGCACATTTATTTTCACAAGTCCGTCTTGATGACAAAGATTTATTTACGCTTTATGACCGGTTTCGGCATATCACCATCTTCAGATCTGTTGTAAATATAAATATTGTGTAAGCGACCAGGTTCAATTAATTAAAATTAAATCTATACAAGTCTTAGTGATGCATGATATATAAAATATTTATAGCTGTGTATACGCAGTCATACCTACCATTAAAATTTTCTGATATGAATCATCGTCAAGTTAAACATGTGCGTGCTAATACTCATATTGCGTCAGTATTTATACAAAAGCCTAATACCAGGAGAGGTCACTTTAGCCAGAGTGCATAATGAACCAGTGTCGCCAATATAAAGATTAAAATGCAGTATGCATTGTCTTTCGATAAAAATGTTTCCCCCTTGGCTAAACGAGCGTCTGTCCATAAAAAGTACAAATAATGAACAGAACGAGTTTAACCTGGATGCTTACTTTGATTTATTCAGAGACCTACTAGTTTGAGTGGCGTGGAGCACCCCAGCGGATTAGCGTATGCCGGGCGCCGGCGACAAGGACACCGGGCTGCCCTTCGTGAGCTCAACCACAGGAAAACAAGGAAGTCATGCAGAGAAGCCACGACATATTCGCCATCGATACTACACTCTAATATAATATCGATTATCAGTTATCAGGGTATTGTATAAATACTGAAACAATCTGAGTATTAGCACGCACACGTTCAACTTGACGATGATTCATATCGGAAAATTTTAACGTTATGTGCGACTGCCATACATGGCTATAAATATTTTATATTTCATGCATCACAAAGACTTGTATAGACTTAATCTTAATTAATTGAACCTGGTCGCTAACACAATATTTATATTTACAACAGCTCTGAAGATTTCGATACGCCGAAACCGATCATAAAGTGTAAAGAAATCGATGTGATGAAGACGGACTTGTGAAAGTAAGAGCTCTGACATATGTAAACACTGGTACCTTATCACTTTTATCAGAGCTCCTCCCAACCCCGTCCTCAACCCACCTTAGGTTTTCTGATGTTAGCCCAGTCAGTTTATCAGCGCCTTTTGCTCGGTGGTGAAAGCCATGACTAGTATAATCCCATCTTCTGAGAGAATCAATACGATCTATTTTTTTACCCTGCACCCGACATGAGCTCCAAGCCCACCTGAAAAGTAAGTCTGCTGCCAGGAATATCAGTAGAGGTCATTCATGGCATCTGAGAACAAATTAAATCCTAATATTCGTATTTCCCGATGCTGATGGAACCTTTGCCAGGTCACATTTTATACCGTATCTCTATCAGCACTGTTGTCTGGCCCATTCACAGGAACTATGGTGTCTTCTTTGGTGAAGTCTTTACAAAACAATCTTAAATCCTTTGTTATCTAAGCCAGATTAGAATTAGGTTTCAAAAAGTTGGTGATCTGGTACGTTCATCTTATTCGTCCAGCAAAACTTGACCTACACCTTCAGCATGAGAACTATCCAATAATAAAGCTATCTTTCTTTTTACTGAGTTATATACATGTAGAACAGAACACATTCCTTGGATCAGATGCACAAGACTAGCCTCCAAGATGACCAGATCCCGAAAGGACCCTCACCGCTGCCCCTCTCCTCCACCCTCTTATCTTCTTCCCCTTTAAATCGGTGTTTGGTTAGATGAACCGTTACGGAAAATCTTCCCATAAGTGTCATCTGGTTATTGTTCGTTTATTGTAATATCAATGGAGTATAATCTCATGTAAAGGCCTCTAAAGATTCTAACTAGCTTTGTAGAAGGCAAGAGACATGAGAGCATGAGGACATTGTTATCAATTAACTACAACATCATTTATAATGTTTATTTAGCCATGTGTTTGCTTATAAGTTATTATCTTAACTCTACAACACACAAATACGTGTGGCTAAATAAAAATAATATAAACTGCAATGAAACAGAGTGTGAAATGGAATTTACAGTCGCCTTAAAAGATAAGTTTTAATATTGCATAGATGCGTCGCCTACGTCGAAATAGTCATTCGACTGTTTCAACACCCTCATAACAACACAAATTTTCCAGCGAGTGGCATTTCATCAACCTATTTTAATATTTAAAGTGAATTTTGTAATATCAGTGTCAACCAGTGATTTGCAGTGACAGAATTTTAATACTCGCTGCGACAGACTAACAGATGCAAAAAAAAATACCAAACGAGTATGATGAAACGTATTTCGTGTACAAGAAATGTACCGGAACAAGTGTTTTCGTTCGCCTGTTATTTTGTAGCGACACTGGTGTGACTCTGCTCCACACATGGCACCCGCCAGGAAACATTTGCTCGCATTACGGACAGCTGTGACGTCACACTGACGCGCGAAAACATCACACGTTCGTCCTGTGCATAACGCTTCGACAGCTGGTGAAATCGCCAACGGCGCGAATAATTTACGCAATTGTTGCGGAATAAAAGGCCATTAATTAATTTTTTGCTGTTCCCTCACATTTAAAAAACTCGATGATGTGAAAGAAAATTTCTGCTACTCATGTTACATCCTACACACCTCCATAAAAATGTATATCTAAATTATAATCTCCTTAGAGGTCCCTACGACAGTCATAGGCAAGTGCATTCGAATAGTCGGCTGAATACATTTCAACATTTCAGAATTCATATTGAGGTAAAAATATCATACCCTTTTTTTCATTTCAGGCTGTATGAACTTGAGCGATTTGTTAGGTTGTTTCCCACCGTTCACCAACAAGTTCCGCTGAAAAAATATGTCTTCTGTCTGCACAGGGTCTTCCGTGGTGTTGTTCCAAACTTTCTGGGATGGAGAAGGGTAAATGTATAAATTTGACGTAAGGACCTTGGTCCGGAAACGACTGAGTCGAAAGTTATAAGCGAAAATCTTCTGATAATTCTGACAGTTGAATACATGCACTTGTATTGTTGCTGCTAAAACAATGGGGTAGACAAGTTTCAGAGGTGGCGGTATGGACCACACCAAGAAAAAATCTCTATTAAATATAGGCTCTAAAACGCATATCGTTAACAGCTGTGAGCACTTGTTTCTTTGATACTTTCAGACACGTATCTTCTAGTGCAAGCTCTTTGGCTTCGATGTTTTTCAGGAGGTAGTATGAATAGAAATAGAAAAAAATTTGCAATAAATTTGGGCTCTAAAATGCAGATCTTCAGAGCTAAGGGCAATTGTTACTAAAAGAAATGTGTTTCACAATAGCACAGAGTTCAGTAGAAGAAATGTGCTTCAGTGTAGATAGATTAACAGGTGCTCATAGCTCTTCAGGTTAGCAATGAAGTACAGTACTAGTGGTGCAGAAAAGACTCAGTTATGCAGGAACAGCAGTCCAGCGGACAACGAGGCTTCATTGTTAACTGTCGCCATGCAATCAGCTACGATTAGGTAACAATCCACATTGCATGAAAGTACAGAACACTGCCAAACTGAACGCAAACTACGTGGCTTCATGGGTATTATTAACTATCATCCACTATTGATGAAATCCATTCAACCTGTGTTAGCAACCTCTGATACTCAGCCAACGAAGGTTTGAAGGTTGGATCTCTAAACGCGTGTGAAATATTCACGAGATACAAAAAGCTGTTTCCAGATAGAGGATATTCGGAACGATTTGTAAAGATTCGCGCTTCAATATGTCTGCCGGCACTGTCAAAATCAATTCACCGTTGTTGCTCCTATTACAATAACTCTCAACGCTTTGTTTTTGCCTTGGTAAGCCAGTTTTAAGCCTTAGGTTCTAGACATTTTAAACCGATGCAATAAGCTTGTTATATTTAAATTGTGGCCACAACGCTGTCAATAGAAATTCACGAGTGTTGATCTGATTACACAACCTTACACTTCCGAACATTGCCGGCAGACATATATGTTGGAGTAAATACAGTTATGATTCTTCGCATGCTCACTTCATGACAGCGCCACTAAGATCTTGCAGCCTTCATTTTCTATGCTATAGACTCGCTGCAGGCTTGCTTGCCTGTCATGGGTTAGCCTCCTCATTTACTGGATGGTATCCTTCCGTGTCTTTGAATACTTTTAAATTAATTTACAACCAATATAATGGTCTTTACTTTTTCCACATGCTTACTGACGAGTGTGTATCACATATTTTACAATGTTATTTGCTTTTTGTCTACTTATCCTCCCACATTTTAAACTATTTTCTTTTCCCACCAAATATTTCAACCACTCAGAAACAGCCTAGGCTTCAAAACTTTACGCTCACCTCACTTGCACATTCGAGAGCCTTTAACACATAATGCAACTTTTTGACACAGCAGAATGTGTGAGGAGGGAAATTAGCTACTGCGTCCGGACCTTCGTAACGTACACGTCGCAGCACCCCAAACCCGTTAAAAACCGGGATGAAAAGGTGTCGATTATGAGCAATCGAAACAGCTACAGATAGCGCCAAATTCACTGCCGGGAAAAAATCGCAACATCAACAGTGATTTGTGCAACTTAAACAACAATTGGTAGGTCTCGGAGACGAAGTCTACTCAGATTTCGCGCCATTACCCTCATGTGGGGCAAAGACGATTTTCAAACCGACAAGGAAGATCAAAGAGTGTCTTAGATCGGCGAAGGAGAAAAGAGACCCACTTGCAATGTCGGGAATATACCGTATACCATGCACATGCGGAAAAGTTTATGTCGGAATGACTGGACGATCCATCAACACCAGGATCAAAGAGCATAAGCGACATTGCAGGTTGGGGCAGGTGGAGAAATCGGCCGTGGCAGAGCACGCACTGAATGAGACCGACCACGTAATAAAATTCGCCGACACGGAAGTTCTGGCTGTAGAGAAGCATTATCACACGCGCTTGTTCAGAGAAGCTGTAGAAATACAAAAACACGCGAACAGTTTGAACAAGAAAGAGGAAAGCCTTAAGGTCAACGGATCCTGGCTTCCCGTACCGCAGCGAACGACCGTCGCAGGTAGCAAGAGGAGAACCGCACCGGAAATGACCGCGGAGAAGCCCTCGGACGTTGGCGCGCCAGGTACATATAGTCTGCGCTAGAGGTGGGCCAAACGGTTATTCTGGAGTAACCGTTATCACAGTTCCAGTTATTCTTTGATAACCGTTATCGTTAACGGTTATTAATAACTGCCAAGTTATTTTTCGCTAGCGAATACCGATAACTCCGACAGTTAAATAACGACATAGTTGGAATCCATCAGTTTAGTTATCAGTATAACTGCGAGTAGTGTGAAATAGCAGGAATGTCGTATGAATCGTGTCATAACCTCAGCTTATTAACTCCGGGTACATTTTAGTTGATGTTAGAACGATTATTAGTGTTTCAGATTATATGTTTGTAGGTTATCGGTCGCTATTAGAAATATTATCTTCGCACCTGCGACAGAAAGTACGCGGAACTTCGCCAAAGCACTGTTTAAGTAAAATGTTAACAACGTGCGTTTTTAAGTATGAAGTAATATGTAAACTGAGTACTGTAGGTTAAATTCGAAGCTTAATTTCTTGTGCTGCTCACATAATAGAATAAAGTGTACAGCCTTGTAATACAACAAAAAATATACGTAATGTGACAGATTCGTTTACTCCTGTGCTGTAAAAGCTAGTCCTATTGGGGAAAGTGTGAGTACGCTAATCCAAGTTTTATGTCAGATTTGCAAACTGCTCGATTTCTCCAGCGACAGCATGTTTATAACATATGAAGACATGCAGATCGAAAAGGTTGACAGTGTTACATTTCTGGGACTACAACTCGATAATAAATTCAGTTGGGAAGGGCATACCACATTTTTTCATTCTATTATTTCATAAGGGAGCATATTCTGTGGTAACTTATCAAACGTAGCAAAAGTTTTTCGCATGTAGAAGCGTGTAATAAAAATCGTTTGTGGTATCAATTCAAGAACATCATGTAGGAACCTGTTCAAGGAACTTTGTATTCTAACCACTGCTTCCTAGTATATTTATTCCTTAATGAAATTTGTTACAAGTATTTCCAACCAATAGCTTAATACATAATATCAGTACTAGAAATGGGAACAGCAATCTACATAAAGACCTAAAATTACTTACCTTGGTCCAAAAGGGGTCCAATATTCAGGAACATGCATTTTCAATAAACTGCCAGCAAGTCAGCAACCATTAAAAACTTGGTTTCAGATAAGGCACGGTTTACAGTCTGTTTGAAAGACTATTTGATACAGAAGTGTCTGATTCCACCCGTCATCAATATGCCGGAAATGGCTATTTTAAGTGTGTCTATGACGTCACTACATACACATGGAAACAAACACGAAGATACATATAAATAATACAATAACATTTCCCACCAAAAATACAATCAAACCAATGGGACAACTGCGGGAAGTTGGGGGGTTTTAGGGTGAGGACAAGCTAGTAAAAAAAAACACACCATGATCCCAAAACACAAAATGAACAAAAAGAAAAAAAATACAGCATTCTGCTACACCAACAAAAATCTGCAGGAATCGAACACTTCACTTGAACAATATAGGTCAACTATAGGTGACCATACCAAAACACCAATACCCACAACTAAAAGTACGAAAATTGGAATCAGACATTTGCCTTGACCTACATAGGTCAACCTCAGATGACGATACTAAAACATCAACACACACAACTATGAAAATGGGAATCGGTCATTTCCGGTGACCTATATAGGTCCACCACAGCTACTGATGCCAAAAAACCAACACCTACAACTGCGAAAAATAAAACCACAATCCCAAAAGTCCACAAATCAATCATCCCTACATAAATTAAATCACATTCAATACTTCATAAATACACAAAACATCACAGCTAGAAAAAAAAAAATTACCACCAGCAAATTCCGGCACTGCAACCTAGATCGACAGCCCCCCCCCCCCCCCCCCCCACACACACACACAAACCAACTCATAAACACCGTGCCGTAATGACATTCACACACCACAACACCTTTACGTCGAAGCAGACGGGTGGAATCAGACGCTTCCATTGACCCCTCCTTCTACTCTGTAGATGAATATCGTAACAGAGACTGATAGACCAGCTTAGGTAAAAATTCTGCTATATTTCAGTTTTGACAGCACTTGGTTGCAACAGTCAAGATCGGGTATTCTGTGTACGATAAATTTATTAAAAGTACGTAGCTGTGTTTTATTCTGTCAGTGTATTAATTCTGTAAATATTAGCAGTTACTGTGATATATTCACATATTTTGGCAATCTCCTGACAAATGATGAGGATAATAATTATTATATTCCACTGTATTATGTTATACTTTCTGACATGTTATTTGTCATTCGCGATGGCCAGCGGCTATTTCCGTAGCAGTACGAAAATATTTGTTCGCTCCAGTTACTATCCTCTCTGGAAATATCACCTGAAACTACGACCTTTAACTGGAGTCACCGAGTCAGGAACGTCTAGACACACAGTTATTCCGTTACCAGCTTCCAGGTTATCTGTGGTGGTAGCCCGATAACTACCAGAGAACTAGAACTACGAGCCAATAACGATAACTGCCAGAGGAGAATACCGGTCTCTGACAGTTATTTCCATAGTCGCTCGAATTCCTTAGTAACTTTCCTTGTACCACCCGTCCAAGCTAAATTAACACGTAAGGCGATGGCTTAAGGGAACGACCGTACTTGTTAATGCCTGTACTGCAGCTCCTATCAGCCACGGCTCGGACATTAACTTTATTTAATTGTTTATGCTAAAAGTAACGAAGGCCCACGAAATAGTACACAGTTCTTATCAACAGATGGCGCGCAGTCTCACAGTTATTCCCATGGTCTATAGAACGCCTTCCAAATGCGCAAGACGATCTTCGGTCAACAGATGGCGCGAGGCACTGTTGACACTAAGCAGTTATTGAAATAACTGCCAGAATCAGAGGAACGGTTATCGCAGTAACCGTTACTTCTCAGTAACCGGTTATTTCTATCAGTTACGTTATTTTTTGCCACCTCTAGTCTGCGCCCTCGAGCTCGGCTCCAGTTCACCACCGGCAATGGAGGGTGAAGCTTTGACAATGCCAGCCACTCGTGCTGGCGAAACGTCAGAAAAATCATTAGATAAACGTCGGCCAAAGAACCCGAGACATAAGCCAATAGGCAGTTTGTCAACAAGTGGCCACGAAAGCCTTAACAATTTTGTATTACGCCTCTACGGGGAGGAGATTTGCAGATTGTACCGACGCCTTGACCAACGACGGAAGAAGAAAGCGCGACTGATGTCCTCTCTCGCCTTTCTGTCACGGTGCCGAGATGAATGTGCTACATCGAAGTTCTTGAGATGTAAGCGCCTATTCACCACCGCCCAAGCACATCGTATCTACGACAGAATGGAACGAGCTTTTCTTCGTGAGCGAATACATACAACACGGAGAGACTTGGCAAGAACGGATCAGGAGCCTCTGGACATTTTCTATCAACTAAGTAGCAGAATGCATCGAGACGACTGGGACAAGATCGACAGCATCACTCACAGGAGCATGCAGAACGAACTCGAGCGCTGCACCGAGCGACAGAAGAAAAAGTTTGAAAGATGGCGGAAGCAGACCGACAAGGCGATTCCCGACATGTCACACACAGTGGTCAACCTCACCGAACGACAATTGACCGAAGAGAAAGTGTCTGTTCTTCAAAAAGGAGGGAATTTCGCTATCACCCCGAGAACTATACCTATGGAGGATATCATTGCCAACACCGAAGCAGCCATTCGGACCCTTCCTTGTGAAAGGGCAGAGGAAATACGCACGGAAACAGCCAGGATACTGCGCCGAGCGAAACCACCAGCTTGCAACCTAAAGAAAGAAGAGGTACAAGCCATTAAGAATTTCAACGCCGACAAGAGTATATTGGTACTGCCTGCCGATAAGGGGAATGCGACCGTCGTAATGAAGACCGGAGAGTATGAGCAAAAGATCCGAGACCTATTAGATCCGACGACGTACCGAAAACTAAGCGCAGATCCGACGCAGCGTATCACACGGAATGCGAATCGATTAATCAAGGCGTCTTCTCTGCCGGCGGACATACAGAGAAACCTGTGCAACACAGAAGCCCTACCACCTCGGCTCTATTGATTACCCAAGATCCATAAGAACAACGTTCCACTGAGACCGATCGTTAGTGCTCCTGGATCACCGACATATAAACTGGCAAAACACTTGGCCTCTCTGCTCCAGCCACACGTGGGGAAGACCGACACATACATTAAGGACTCAGGACATTTCATTGAGAAGCTGAAGAAACTGAAACTTGCACCAAACGACATCTTGGTCAGCTTTGATGTTGTTTCGTTATTTACGAAAGTGCCACTCAGTGACGCTCTGGAGCACATCGGTTCCATTTTCCCGCAGGACATCAGAAAGCTCTTCCATGCATGTCTCACCACGAGCTATTTCACGTGGAATGGCGATTTCTACGAACAGCTGGAAGGCGTCGCCATGGGTAGTCCTCTAGTCCAGTGGTGGCCAACTTCTTCATGGAACAATTCGAAGCACACGCACTGGACTCGGCGACTTGCAAACCTAAGGTGTGATACAGGTACGTCGATGATACTTTCGTGGTGTGGAGCCATGGTGAAGAACAGCTCGGTGACTTCCTAAGACACTTGAACAGCCTCCATGCCAACATAACATTTACCATGGAAGTAGGAAAGGACAAGAAACTGCCATTTCTAGAAGTGCTGGTCACAAGGGACGGCGAAACCCTGGGATACAGCGTGTATCGAAAACCGACACACACGGACCGATACCTGCACAAACTGTCAAACCACCACCCGAGCCAGAAAAGAGGCATGATTAGTACGCTCGTAACGAGAGCAGGACGAATATGTGAGCCGCAACACCTCAAACGAGAAATGCAACACCTGGAAACTGTCCTGAGGAGCAATGGGTACTCCACAAATTATATTAGAAGTGTAACTGAGCCAAACACTCGGCGAAGTAAGGAACCAGAAAAAGAAATGTCGGGTACGGCCTTTCTGCCATCCATTCCCAGAGTGACGGACAGAATCGGCCGTATATTGCGCAAACATGGGGTAAAGACGATTTTCAAACCGACAAGGAAGATCAAAGAGTGTCTTAGATCGGCGAAGGAGAAAAGAGACCCACTTGCAATGTCGGGAATATACCGTATACCATGCACATGCGGAAAAGTTTATGTCGGAATGACTGGACAATCCATCAACACCAGGATCAAAGAGCATAAGCGACATTGCAGGTTGGGGCAGGTGGAGAAATCGGCCGTGGCAGAGTACGCACTGAATAAGACCGACCACGTAATAAAATTCGCCGACACGGAAGTTCTGGCTGTAGAGAAGCATTATCACACGCGCTTGTTCAGAGAAGCTGTAGAAATACAAAAACACGCGAACAGTTTGAACAAGAAAGAGGAAAACCTTAAGGTCAACGGATCCTGGCTTCCCGTACTGCAGCGAACGACCGTCGCAGGTAGCAAGAGGAGAACCGCACCGGAAATGAACGCGGAGAAGCCCTCGGACGTTGGCGCGCCAGGTACATATAGTCTGCGCCCGCGATCTCGGCTCCAGTTCACCACCGGCAATGGAGGGTGAAGCTTTGACTATGCCAGCCACTCGTGCTGGCGAACGTCAGAAAAATCATTAGATGAACGTCGGCCGAAGAACCCGATACAGAAGCCAATAGGCAGTTTGTCGACCATATCACTCTTTGATGAGCAAAGTAGGTAGCGACCAATAGGTAACTGGGATAAGTCATCGCCCCAAATTGCAGTAGAAGCAATTTATGGTCGATAGCATGGCATGTTGAAAGATATGAAGAAACCACCATATTACAGCAAGTAGTGTACATCTCTGAAATCGTCTCACTAGGAGCTCAACACCAAGGTCACAGTAACGTCCAATTATTTCTTAGAGACACTACCTGAATATAAAATATTTTATATTGAAATTGGACCCTCATGTGCCACATACATTTTATTTCGTCTCTGCTATGTACTTTTTTAATCAATATTACTATTAATCAGCCTAAAAATTCGAGGCAAAGAAAAAACTATCATGGAAGCTTTTTAATGATGAAACTTGAAAGTGATTCGGATCTAAAGATTTTATTTGCTGTTGAATTACGTGAAGATACTATTCCTTCAACGAAATGCATATGTTACACAAATATTTTAGATTTTCTCAATTACTGAAACATCCTTTCATTCATTATTCCCATGGTAGTGGAATATGAACTACAATTTTGTCGGCCAATGACTGGCCTCTTCTATTAGGAATAGCTGTGTTCCACCAGTGAGCCAGCCGGGGTGTCCGAGCGGTGAGGCGCTACAGTCTGGAACCGCGCGACCGCTACCGTCGCAGGTTCGAATCCTGCATCGGGCATGAATGTGTGTGATGTCCTTACGTTAGTGATGACCTCAGAATCTAAGTCCCATAGTGCCCAGAGCCATTTTCCACCAGTGAACATTCTTACTGGGCTGAGCATATTCTATTCGATACAGTCCAAAACTGACGAAAAATCATCAGCTTCAGAATCAGTTTCATCAGGAAAGTCACTTATGTCACATTTACTGTTTTAACAATGCTTCCCGTACAGTATCTTCCATTAGTAAAATGTCATTCCCATAGGCCATTTTCGCATGAATGTGCTTCACACTCGGCGACAGAAGAGTTACACAATGTGTACTCGAAGGTCACAATGACCCTTCAAAAAAGGAATTTCTACCAAATTTGCTAAATACAAATCTACCACAATTTCAAACATCTGTCTTCTACGAGGTCTAACTCAGTACTGAAGTTACATTGGTGGCATCAGCCTATGCATGTGCAGTGTTGTATGCACAGTAACAAAACAAAAAACTCCAGAGTCAGATTGATCCTGGTTTGCACTTGTAGGCTTAAACATCCATGGATAAGATAGCCATCACCAGGAAAATGCAAATCCAGACAACAAGAGGAAAGAAACTGCCATAACCTGTTAATACGATCGTTTACAGACTCGCTAGCTAGAAGTTCTGTTTGTGAGTAGTCCTCAGTTCTTGAACTATACCTCCCCTACTGTGCAGTGGGTGCATGCAAAGGAAACCCCCACAATTACAATTGCCTCTCTCCTACCATGCTGTCTCCACAGATACGGACCAAGCTACTTTTACTTGGGTGCTAAGCGAAAGATGGTGGGAGCAGAACCTGGCGATCGGCTCGTAGCACATTCGCTACGGAGACAAGCCTCACCTTCTTTTCCCAGAGTAGCCAGCGTTTAGTTTATAGCGCGTGAGAGAAATGAACTTGTAATGGATTAATGTGTCGCAAAAGTGACACGAAATTTTATGATGAGTAGCTACAAGGACGAGGTAGAGCCTCTTCGCTCATTTTTGTAAATGATATTAACAGACACAAACAAACAACGGGGTCCACTATATTCACAACCGCTACTTATTGTTACGATGCATAACAATGTTGCATCGCTAAGGTTGGCAACGAGCGCAAACATTCCGGAGTTATATGAAGCCAGCCGAAATCCGTCCATCACAGTGAGGCCAAGTAGAGGTGAACAGTATTTTGTTCGCGGTCTAACTTCTGTTCGAGAGACGCATCTTTCACGTGTAACAGAAAGCGACAAATACTAATGACATGCTCTGATCAGGGTGTAACGTCCCCCTTCCCTTCTATCGACAGTGTTATAAATATATGACCGTGTAAGTATGTGCCTAAACCATTGGAATAAAATTTTGAAAAGGCTATCGTTCCGAAGATTCAATATAAAGTCGATAAATGAGGGGGAGGTTAACAACAACATGCCTTCCAGGACAACTTATTCCGCCTACTTAATTACTGTAAGATTTAGTATGGTCGTTGAAAGGTTTGTACTATCATTCACGTACTGTGCCAATGAGAAGGGGTACCACGTGGATCGGAACAGAATAATAAGAGTTACTGAAATAATTATAGCTAAAAGAAATACGGTCACCAGCCCAATTGGGCAAAATTTCTGTTCGGTAGGTGAATTAATGAGCCGAACAGTCAATGTCGAGAGTTACTCGAACACGCGCGGCAACAGAGGGCTGCACGCACGTTAGCAAAAACAATTGAAACATTTACGTAATAAAGCGAGAAAGGAAATAGTTTGCACTCGAAATATCATAATTAATAGAGCTGAAATTTTGAAAACATACAAGATAACACTTAGATTAATGGTTACTTACTGTTGTAAGTGACAATGGCGCTACCTCACAACAACATCTACTATTTTCATATGAATTTTGGAAAATGGCAAAAAATAGTTAAAAGAAACTCTATTGACTTCTGAACAGGGAAGTAGAAATTCATAGTTACTGTATCAAAAGGTAATTATTATACTTTAGCACGACTGCAAGTCAAAATGTGAACCAGAACTTTACTAACAACAAATTACAATAATCACTGATATTTGCACTCACTCATTAATTCTAGTTAGTGCTTTTGTTCATAGTGCCAGGAATCATTTTAATTTGATTATTTGATTTACTATTTGCAACAATTAGATCGTCTCAGATTAAAGTTCAAATTTAAAGTTAGTGAGACTGAAACTACTGAATGCTTTCAGTTCAAATCTTTAATCAAACTGAATCATTTAGTTCATAAGCAAAATTAACTGGCACTGCAATTTTCACTTTTCATAAACGGTGCTCGGATTATTGTAACAATAGGATACGACAGGAACCTACTTGGTGAATGATTTTAGGAGAATCACGGGTAAACAGCTTTGATTAAACTATGGTAATTATTCACTCGCAAAACACCACAAAGCTGAGTAGCACCGTTATAAAACTAGTTGACAATAAGCCGTGATG
Organism: Schistocerca serialis cubense; assembly: GCF_023864345.2. Classification (NCBI taxonomy): domain Eukaryota; kingdom Metazoa; phylum Arthropoda; class Insecta; order Orthoptera; family Acrididae; genus Schistocerca; species Schistocerca serialis. The sequence goes on along the minus strand of NC_064641.1, from coordinate 237,634,581 downwards.
CAGCAATCTTACTTCAGTCCATTCTCGCCGTGACGAAGTTGCTGACGACAATACTGCTGCTGGCTCCTTTCCATGGCAATTAGTGAGCACGGGAGTTATTGGCAATGATATTGGCATGGCGGATTATTGATGTTGCTGCAGCCAATATTTCCACCGCCCACGCTCATCACTTGCCACGTGCCGCTAAACAATCACTCCTCCAGTACAGTGCACGCCATCCATGCGTCCGCACTTCACCAAGTCTCACACCAGAGTTCTCTCTCTGTGTAGCGCGCGCTCTGACGTAACATCTTCCCGCGTCCAGAGACGCCGCTACTCCAGCGATACTTATTCATTGACAAAAACCTAACGTTTTCCTAACATTCCCTCAGCGATATTTAGATAATATACATAATTGATTATGCAGCAAACTAAACAAATTAATTCATACATCGTGTACATATAAATTTACATAAAGATAAAAGCAAGTATACACAGGGTAAAAGTATTTAAACCGACAAACTCTGAGAGGTTGTAGGGGACATCAAAACAAATATTTTTCCCTAATGTCATTTTTTCCTATGAGGAGTATTTAAACCGGTAGAGGAAGATTTCTCTGGCGGCAAATTAATTAAACCAACAAACACTTTTCCATTTTTTTATGACCAAGAGACAGCACATTAACACAACCCAATTTCAGTTACAGTAGATTTTCAAAAATGCCTCCATTGACACGTAAACAAAGGATACACCGTCGGATCATGTTCTGTCTGACACGGGCAAAAACTCCAGGAGTATCCTGAATTGTTCCTGCTGCTGCTACTATCCGGGCAACGAGATCCTCTTCTGATGCAACAGGAGTCGCGTAAACATAGTTGCGCATCTCTCCCCACACAAAAGAGTCCAGAGGGGAGATAACTGGGGATCGAGCAGGCCATGGTACAGGACCACCTCTGCCAATCCACGTTTCTGGGAACCGTCTGTCCAAGAATCGACGCACACGACGACTGAAATGTGCCGGCGCCCCGTCATGTTGAAACCACATGCGTTGTCTTGTAGGGAGCGGGACGTCTTCCAGCAATTCTGGCAATGCTCTGGCGAGAAAATTGTAATAGTACCTGCCATTTAATGGCCTAGACAGCAGGTACGGCCCAATTAAAGAGTCCCCAATAACACCCACCCACACATCAACGAAGAACCGCACTTGATGAGCGCTAGTAACTGTGACATGTGGGCTATCCTCACTCTAAACATGCGAATTGTGCATGTTGAAGACTCCATCACGCCCGAACGTTGCTTCATCGGTAAACAACACAGAGGATGGAAATGTAGGTTGCATTTCACTCTCTTCCAGGTACCACTGCGAAAACTGTGCTCTGGGTTGGATAATCAACTGGTTCCAGGTTGTGGACACGCTGTAAGTGAAATGGACGTAACAACTGTTCTCGAAGGACTGTTCTTACATTTGTCTGATACGTCCCCATGTTACGTGCAATTGCACGAGTGCTGATTGAAGGATCCCCCTCCACATGCTGCAAGACAGCTTCCTCAAATTGCAGCGTTCTTACCGTGTGACGGCACCCCTGTCCAGGTAATCTGCTAAATGACACGGTCTCATGCAGACGTTGGTACACAGCAGCAAAGGTCGTATGATGGGGGATACGGCGATTAGGATATTGTTGTTGATAAACCCGCTGTGCAGCTCGTCCGTTGTGGTGCGCTACGTAGTACGCACCAACCATATCAGTGTACTCACTCCAGGTGTATCGCTCCAATAGTAAACAGAGACAATGCACTACTATACTGGTGGACAGCAGTTGCTTACAACTGAAGAGCGTAATACGCCGTCTAACAAGTGAAGATCGTATTACGGCCTCTAACAACTGAAGAGCGTAATACGGCCTCCACCGGTTTAAATAATCCTCATAGGAAAAAATGACATTAGGGAAAAATATTTGCTTTGATCTCCCCTACAACCTCCCAGAGTTTGTCGGTTTAAATACTTTTCACCCTGTATACAATAATAAATGGTCAAAGAGCACATCGGCATGAAGGTGTTACAAGGGCTCGTGTTGTAAATTCACGTTAGCGGGACAACCCATGGTTTAAGTAATGTATCTGCTATGTCTCTCAAGAGTAACACACGATTTTTCATAATGTTCCCCTGCAGAGTGAATGTGTGGAAATACTGGAAAACATCATATGTGCGTGCGTGTGTGTGTGTGTGTGTGTGGGTGGGTGGGTGTCGGTGGTTCTGGCGGCGATTAATTTGACCGTTCGGCCGCGGACGCTGCGAGTCGATACGCAGCAGCGTTAGCAGGTCCCCCGCGGCACGCGCGCAGTGCTACCCTGTGCCCGGTGCACAGCCCAGTGCCCTGTGCACCGAGCTTAGCTATGCTGTTCTCTGCTGGGCTGGCGTCCCGGCTCTGCGGTCGCGGCCGCGGTCAGCCGCCCGCCGCGTCGCCGATGTGGGCACAACCCACAGCGGCCCCGACCACCCTGTTGTGGTGTGGGATGGGGTGGCGTGGCAGCTGCTTGCGCAGTTACTGGCGTATCGGCAGCGGCAAAGCGGCCGTCCTAACACACGTTCTGTTTACGTTTGCTCTGGCATGGGTGCGTGGATTTAAAACTGTTGGGCGCTTAACAACTAAGTCATCAGCGACCTTTCACAAGATCGCGGTACTGGTGAATGAGGGTTAAGGCAAATGTAAGGAAAAACTCCGAAAAAAATCGATGCTTTTTATTGCGTAATTTATTTAATTGATTCTTTGAGAATAACATCGCAAAGTTCCATAATCGAATTTTGACTATAAATATATTTTTAAAAAGTTTGTTTGAACGTCTGCGCCTGCAACACACCTTTTATATGCTGTGATCCACATCTTCTCTATGCTAGAAATGTTTTGTGATTAAATTTTTCGTTCACACAATCCAAACGTACTGCATATGAGTCTATAAGGCTGTGGGAAAGATTATCTTTGCTTATTCCTTTGTTTACAACGTATTTTTCTTTTTTTAAAAAAAAAGCACGTGCTATAAACATTTTTCAGTTTTTAGTTTTGGGTATATTAACATGTTTTGTTCGAAATGTGTCGTGACAGAGGACGAATATCCAAAAAAAAAGTGAGGGACTGGCGAAATTCATATATAAAAGATACGGGAAATTTAGATAACTGTGCCGGCCGGAGTGGCAAGCGGTTCTAAGCGCTACAGTCTGGAACCGCGTGACCACTACGGTCGCAGGTTCGAATCCTGCCTCGGGCATGGATGTGTGTGATGTCCTTAGGTTGGTTAGGTTTAAGTAGTTCTAAGTTCTAGGGGACTTATGACCTCAACAATTGAGTCCCATAGTACTCAGAACCATTTGAACCATTTTTTAGATAAGTGTTACAGATGCTGCTCCTAAGCGCGAAGAACAATTTACTACAAAGTCACTGAGTTCATCGAAGAACAAAATTAGTGAATGAATTGATGATGCTGTGCACATTTCCAGAAACGAGTTTTCCAATGGATTTAGGTTAACTGAGTTAGAAATACTTCCTCATATGATTTAGGTTTCATGTGCATGTGGTAATTGTCTGTACATGGGAAAATGCAGAATACGAATAGAGCTACAGTCGCCTTATATGGATGGATAAGTTGTCCAAGAACAGTATTTGTGTCCTCAAGATACCTGCAGGTGACGCCTGTCTAGTGTTCAGTGGGGCAAATGAAGGTAGAATTAAGTGCCTGCAGAAACTAGGTTTCCATCCAGTTACATTCACACCCATGAACCATGGACCTTGCCGTTGGTGGGGAGGCCTGCGTGCCTCAGCGATACAGATGGCCGTACCGTAGGTGCAACCACAACGGAGGGGTATTTGTTGAGAGGCAAAACAAACGTGTGGTTCCTGAAGAGGGGCAGTAGCCTTTTCAGTAGTTGCAGGGGCAACAGTCTGGATGATTGACTGATCTGGCCCTGTAACAATAACCAAAACAGACTTGTTGTGCTGGAACTGAGAACGGCTGAAAGCAAGGGGAAACTACAGCCTTAATTTTTCCCAAGGGCATGCAGCTTTACTGTATGGTTAAATGATGATGGCGTCCTCTTGGGTAAAATATTCCGGAGGTAAAATAGTCCACCATTCGGATCTCCGGGCGCGGACTACTCAAGAGGATGTCGTTATCAGGAGAAAGAAAACCGGCGTTCTACGGATCGGAGCGTGGAGTGTCAGATCCCTTAATCGAGCAGGGAGGTTAGAAAATTTAAAAAGGGAAATGGATAGGTTAAAGTTAGATATAATGGGAATTAGTGAAGTTCGGTGGCAGGAGGAACAAGACTTTTGGTCAGGTGAATACAGGGTTATAAATACAAAATCAAATATGGGTAATGCACGAGTAGGTTTAATAATGAATTAAAAAATAGGAGTGCGGGTAAGCTACTACAAACAGCATAGTGAACGCATTATTGTGGCCAAGACAGACACGAAGCCCACACCTACTACAGTAGTACAAGTTTATATGCCAACTAGCTCTGCAGATGATGAAGAAATTGATGAAATGTATGATGAGATAAAAGAAATTATTCAGGTAGTGGAGGGGGACGAAAATTTAATAATCATGGGTGACTGGAATTCTAGAGTAGGAAAAGGGAGAGAAGGAAACATAGTAGGTGAATATGGATTGGGGGTTAGAAATTCAAGAGGAAGCCGTCTGCTAGAATTTTGCACAGAGCATAACTTAATCGTAGCTAGCACTTGGTTCAAGAATCATAAAAGAAGGTTGTATACATGGAAGAATCCTGGAGATACTAGAAAGTATCAGATAGATTATATAATGGTAAGACAGAGATTTAGGAACCAGGTTTTAAATTGTAAGACATTTCCAGGGACAGATGTGGACTCTCACCACAATCTATTGGTTATGAACTGTACATTAAAACTGAAGAAACTGCAAAAAGATGGGAATTTAAGGAGATGGGACCTGGATAAACTGAAAGAACCAGAGGTTGTACAGAGTTTCAGGGAGAGCATAAGGGAACAATTGACAGCAATGGGGGAAAGAAGTACAGTAGAAGAAGAATGGATAGCTCTGAGGGATGAAGTAGTGAAGGCATCAGAAGATCAAGAAGGTAAAAAGACGGGAGCTAGTAGAACTCCTTGGGTAACAGAAGAAATATTGAATGTAATTGATTAAAGGAGAAAATATAAAAATGCAGTAAATGAAGCAGGCAAAAAGGAATACAAACATCTCAAAAATGAGATCGACAGGAAGTGCAAAACAGCTAAGCAGGGATGGCTAGAGGTCAAATGTAAGGATGTAGAGGCTTATCTCACTAGGGGTAAGATAGATACTGCCTACAGGAAAATTAAAGAGACCTTTGGAGAAAAGGGAACCACTTGTATGAATATCAAGAACTCAGATGGAAACCCAGTTCTAAGTAAAGAAGGGAAAGCAGAAAGGTGGAAGGAGTATATAGAGGGTCTATACAAGGGCGATGTACTTGAGGACAATATTATGGAAATGGAAGAGGATGCAGATGAAGATGAAATGGGATACTGCGTGAAGAGTTTGACAGAGCACTGAAAGACCTAAGTCGAAACAAGGCCCCGGGAGTAGACAACATTCCATTAGAACTACTGACGGCATTGGGAGAGCCAGTCCTGACAAAACTCTACCACCTGGTGAGCAATACCCTCAGACTTCAAGAAGAATATAATAATTCCAATCCCAAAGAAAGCAGGTGTTGACAGATGTGAAAAATACCGAACTATCATTTTAATAAGTCATGGCTGCAAAATACTAACGCGAATTCTTTACAGACGATAGGAAAAACTGGTAGAAGCCGACCTCGGGGAAGATCAGTTTGGATTCCGCAGAAATATTGGAACACGTTTTGATGAAAAATATATAAAATGAATGAAGAAATGGCTTTAAATATTTTTGTTATTTACTCTTTCAGTACGAACTTTGTTGTAGAACCCCTTTTTTTACGTGTGGTAATAAAAATTCATTTAGACAGAATTAAGCTTATTCAAAATTACGTGAACTTTAGCAACCCTCTCATGCTGATAAATTCAAACTAACTGATTAATAAAATTTATGACTTTGAAAATTATTTAAATTAAATTTTTTACGTATTTCGGCCTTGGCACATATTTTCTAGATGCAGTGGGTTTTTAAATATTTACTGAATTCTTTCCCGGCGTTAGCATAAAATGGTTAAATATTGCCAAGCCGACCTGAACGTTTAATCATCATTGACAAAACACACTTCACTGTACGTTTAAGTTATTTACTTTAGAAATTGAAAGAACCAACAGATTAACGACTTCAGTGTTAATTATCCGCCTATGAATGCACAAATGTAAAACCAGTAATAAATTCAGTCAGCCTCAGGATCGCTGTAAAAGAAAAATATTTCGTAATTCACTGCTAATTTTACCTGCTCCCGGTTTACGGGTTTGGTTAATTTTATAGCGGAACAACTTTTAAATGTGCTGCCGCTGCAAATCGTTCGGTCGCGGCACAGCCCAACGATTATCGCTAAAAGTGCTGAAAATTCTTTAAAGAAATATTATAGATGACATGGAAAAGCTAATTTACATTAGTAATACACAATGTTGATAAATTATGATGTATTTAGACCATAACAATAATTAAAATTACACACCTTTATAATTTCTCCTCTAATGGCGGCTAAAGGTAGATACAGACAAAAGAAGTCTACTCATTCATATAATGCTACGTCACAGGTTCCTCTCTCTCTCACCTCTCGAGGAAGACGACAAAGAATGCACATTATGTAGTGCTGTTTATACTATTGCTGATTATGAATATCTGTTTGTAATCTTACAACAGTATTTTCCTCTGTGGCTATATTTTACATTTTTTCATCGCAGATATTAACATATTTCGTGATTACATTATGAGTATAGAAATATTACAATCATAAATACTTCGAGAATATTATTACAGAAAATATTATAATAATAACCAACGTCCTTTATACAAAATTAAATAATATTTTTTGTTAAACAATTACAGTACATACGAATTGCTTCATAGCGGCGTACATAGTACAATTAAACGTCATTTCAGTTGATTAACAGTGTGTGTGCTGCCAGGGAACGTTACATTGCCCCCTGGCAGCATTTGGCAAAGAGTTTCTATTCTTTGACACAATGGTGCCAGTAACGTTCTTTACAATTCTGTTTTTTTTTATGGAATGGCTCTTTTAATTAGTCCCAGGGTTATATATGTGTTCACGGCTCCCCCATTTTGGCGAAGGCAGACAGGAAACCTGGGCAAAAGTGTGCCGGAGCCCAGCCATCCCAGTTGGTTCGTGATTAATCTTGTCTCTTTAACAGTAATTGCTTTGAAATGATTTAGCAGTTTGTCATCAACGGTTACTTAATATCACAGTCACATACAGTTCAACGAAAGTGTCAGTAATGCTGTAGTTGGTGAGCGGTGCGAAGTGATCGTTGAGCGGCGCTTGGCGCGGCGCGTCGGCTCCGTGTAGGCCACCGCCCCCGGTGTTGACAGCTGCGGCGCGGAAAGGCGTGTGGCTGTCTGGTCTGGTAGGGGTTGCTGCGGCCGCTGCATGGCCGAAGTAGCCGGATGCGCGTTGTATTTCAGCTCGCCCGTGTGACATCTTCTTACAGTGCTCCAGCAAACATGCAACAAGTTCACAAACAGTGTACTATCCTTATGGGCATTTTTCTTGCTGTGGGAAAGAACGCACACAGTTATTGGCAGTTATATTCAGTGGGCCTTCACTAGTCTGGTTTGCACAGTGTTTCGTTGTCACAGTAACGCGTTTTATGGGCACACAATATTTTTTCACCATATCATGACTTGTCATTAGTCACACGCAAGTTTTCACCTTAGAACAAAATGTATCTCTGTAGTCAATGCGCTTTCCTGGCGTCCCTTGACACACAAAGAATTTTTTTTTGTACACACGCACAGTACAAGTTATAGTTTGACACTAGCTTGGTCCACCGTCTATTATCGGCTCATTGTTCGTGTCGTGTTAGTTCCTTGTCCACTTGCACACACGGCAATGATACACTTCCTTATTGCTTTTTCAAAACAACCTCGTGACGTATTGCTGCAGTTTTAACAGTCACTGTCTGTCTCTGCCACACAATACTACACTTTTGTTTAAGTTTTTTTCAGTTACAATGTCCGTTGTGCAATTTCTTGTAACAGCACATTCGTAACTTCTTTGTTCGCTCTTTACCAAGGTGTGTGATAATTGCGTACATGGTAACAAATATTAAAATTTCGTATCAGTTTCCCCAAAAATCATCTATATTTATGTTCGAGTAGATTTTATTTGTGCATTCCAGGCGGATTCAGGCATATTGTTCAATAACTCCTTTGAAATTATGTCTCACTTTACTTGCAAGGTCCCACGTAATTACAGTGTCTTCAATTGAAGCTTCTTTGTGTGTAACTTTGCGTCACTTAAATTTGCAATAAGTTTGCCTCCCATGGTGCCCTCTGGTCGGATCACTACTGGGTGCATTACTCTCTTTGATAATACTGGTTTGAAAACAAAGTTCTCAGGGTCCCATATTATTAATATTATTCTGGGTTCGAACCTGTCAATCTGACAGCTAGACATATATATATATATATATATATATATATATATATATATATATATATATATATATATATATATATATATATATATAACAGAAAATAAAATAGAAACGAAAATAAAGTTCTCAGTGTCTCATATTATTAATATTATTCTGGGTTCGAACCTGTCAATCTGACAGCTATATATATATATATATATATAGAAACGACTGTACCAAGAAATATTTCAAGTTTGACACACATATAGAATATCATGCAGTACACAAACTAATCACTACTAAAATGTTCCTCTTGACTGATCTCTGTCACAATTTAACACTACAAATAATTGCACTAATCAGGTTATCTGTGCAAACGTTTAGAGCATGTTTAAGCTAACTCTAATTAAAAATAAGACATAACACAAATAATCATAAACAAAAGAGAAAGTCAATCATATTCTTATAACTAAATACTTCTACGCTAGTACATTATCTCTACAGATCACACATCATTAATGTTCATTCATTTCCAAAAGAATGGTATACCTTTTTACACATAACACATAGGACTATTAGTCATTTATTGTAGGAATATGTTCACATCCTTACGCGGATACAGTCCCCGTACTCTCCCTGATTGGGGATCTGCTAAGAGATAGCTACTATTTCATTCTTGGACCAAGGAATGGAGTATGAGGCTCGACAGTAGGTTTTGTGAGGCTTCACCTCGATATTGTATTGATATCCCTTAACAATTCCTGGTCGTTCTGAAAATACATCTGCATAGTCAGATAATAACTGTACCAAATCCTGCTGTTGCATTGAGTTCAAATTTTCGGACTGTGATACTTTGTTCACAAGTGCGTCCACATTTGCTTTTAATTGATCACCTTGTACGTCTGGATAATAGAGATTTTGTCGTAGAGAATGATTGTCTAAATGTAGTATCCACTGATTCCTACATTTTATGTTAATAGCATTACAATTAGGCACAGGTACATCTTCAGATCTGAGCATGGACAATTCTATCCTCCTACCCGTGTTCATCAAACTTAATGTTCCCCGAGAAAGGTCGATTACTGCGTCCCTTTCTCTCAAAAAATCTACCCCCAAAATGCAGGCTACCTTTAAACCCTTTACTACCAGGAACGAGCACGCTATGGCTTCTCCCCCTATATACATCTCTACCCGCACTTGGAGTTTAATTATTTGTCGCTGTGCACTGATGGCTCCAGTGACTTTGCAATTGTTCACAGGAAAAGTCAGCATGCGCTTTTCTTTCCCCAGTACTCTGAATAGGTCCATACTCATGACACTGACAGTAGCACCTGTATCTACGATTGCTTGCACATCAATATTGTTAATTTTGATCTCTATTATCGCCTATACTTTGTGTTTGTGCTCCTTTATGCACGTGGGTGGTTCAGTTATTAATTCATGTCCCATCTGTACCCCGTCATTATACCTGTGGATACAGATTTCCGATGCTTTGTTCGGTGTCGGGCTGCTCTCACTCCAAACCTCAGCCGACGATGGAGAGCGTATCTCGGCTGAATCTAGTTTGCTGGATTATTACTGGTGGATAGGTGTGGCTGCTTTGTGTCGCTGACCTCCACTATGTGTAAGTTGTATTGCGTCGGCCGCACGGTTGCGTAATTGGCGCATTTTGTGGTGGCGGTCGGTTATTGTCATATCTTTCACTGTTTTGCCTGTCCGGACTGGGCCTCTGGCTCTGTGGCCAAGTTCGGTTTGCATCGTTATAGGTATTGTTGTTCCACGGCCCCCTGGCATTTTTCCATCTACTATTGCTTGGTGGGCCTGTTTCATATCGGTCATCGAACCTCCTTTTCCGGTCATTGTTCACCGGCGGACTATTGCCGTTCCGGTCTCTACCTCTATTCCCGCTTTGTACATAATCTTGTCTCCTATTGTTACCTCCGCCGTTTCCATTATTTGGTGGAGGCGTGCTATTTCGACCATTTCCGTAACCGTTTCCGTTACTTCTAGCCTGTTCAGAGGCTGCCTTAACATCCTCCTGAATCAGGTCAATTGAAACCAGAACATAGAAGAAATGTTCCATGTCGTTCTCCGGTACGTGTATAAGTTTTTCCTTTATGTGCATCGGCAAGTGTGATTTCAAAAGTCTGATCAAATCCCGGGATGAAATCTTCTCGTCCCAGTAACGGGTCTTATTAATGTATTTCTCAAAATATTTTCGCAAATTGCCTAATCGTGGAGAATACGGCTCTGGATTATATACCTCTTTCCGTAATCTCTCCTGAATACATGTTGACCAATATTTGGCCAAGAATGCCATTTCAAATTGCTCATATGTGTCGCAACTGTCAGCTGCTTCGGTTGCCCATAATGCAGCATCTCCTTGTATGTAAGACATAACGAACTGTATTTTCGTGTATGACTCCAAACACTAGGCAAAACGTTTCTAAATCCCTTCATAAATACTACAGGGTGAACAGATTTCTTCTCCGTTGTAAAGATCTGAAACTGTCGGTTTTTAATCAGGCTTTCTTCAATCACTATTTTGGAGTGACATTTGTTTGTTTCGCTAACATTGGTTGCCTGTTCTGTCTCGCAGTCACAATTTTTCACTGCTGTATTTATATGCCTATCATTGTTGGACCGCGTCAACCCTGTCCTATGCCACACCTTCACCTGCCCATGTTAGGCAAAATTCCTCTGCCTGACTCATGTAGTACTATCACCGTCAGAGGGTGGTACGGGACCACAAGTCCCACCGCCACACCTCCAAAGTGAATTGCAGTCACGGAGTCACTGCCCTGTGGAAATTTAATGCCTCACCAACACAGTTAGACCGCAATAGACCGGTGATGCTGTATTGTAACATATCACCCCGGACCACAAGTCCATTAAAAAAAAAAAAAAAAAAAAATGGACCTGGCTAGAGTCTCACGCCTGTGCGTCGCCGTGACAGGACGAAAGCTGACTTTCCGCTGCCACAGCGGACTGTTAGTGTGCACCGCCCTTCTTAGGTTATGCACTTCCGCACTCGAGCCCAAGTCTTTGGCCTCAATCGCGGCGAGCACCTTCTCATCTATTTTTTGATCAAGGTCGGTGTCTTTTGCCTCTAACCAGTTCGTAAATTCCTTTTCAATTTTGTTCGCCTTTTCGGACATACTTTGCTCTATTGCTTGACTTGTGTCAATTTCTAATTTTTCCATCCTGTTAGCCAGTACACTGATTTCATCTACGATACTGGCGTTTGACACCTGGATGTTACCTAATCTTTCGCTCATTTCTTGCATCGCTTTGGGTATGGTTTCATAGTTTTGTCTCAAACTAACAATCTCACTTTGCATAGCTTCCAAAGATTGCATTAACTGCAAGTCTCTCTCATGCTGGCATCGATCACGCTCTGCTTGTTCATGCATAAACGTAGCTTGGAAATTGAGCATGTGCTCGAACATAACTCTTAATGATTGCACTTCTGACACCTCACCACTCTCTGGTCCGTGTCTAGTGCGTGTGGGTGGCACAGTGTTTCTACTTTCAACTGAATCACTGGCTGGCAGTGGCAACATTTCTTGCCCTTCTGCCCCCAGATTCTCACATTGTACTTCCTGAACTACGCCACTAACATTACTTTGTGCCCCACTTTCTAACTCGGTATCACTGCTTGCTAACTGTTGTTCATTATCCATGTTTATATTTTTCTGACTACGAAATCTAACCATAGTCAACAAAAGAAACAAAATCTGAACTAAATATCTTAACACTCAGGTTTCACTGACAAAATCACACAAGAAATGGTCATTTGTTGAAACACACTTATTATATACTACGATGACTAACTACTCAAATGTCCTGTTATTTAAAAAAAAAAACACTAACAACAAGCACACCACTAATGATCCGAGAACACCGCACTGAGGCTACCTTCCTACCCACAGGACAACTACACCATATCTTTAGCTTTTGGTGGTCTATCTTGGGTGCAGCTGCCCCCTAGTATTGTGGTAGGTAATTAATTTTTTGATATAATGAGCTGTCTTCTTCAGCTTGCTTTGGGAATATAGTGTTCTCATGCAAAAAAATCATATACAGGTATTACCACACAGTATTGGTTAGACAATACATACAATACATGAAAAAATTATTAATTGTTCTCCAACAAAGTTCGATTAGAATAATTCCATAACTATCTCATGGGTATTTTGTGGCCACTGCTTATTCGTGCCCCACGTTTTTGGGCGCCAGTTTGATATATATATATATATATATATATATATATATATATATATATATATATATATTGTTATTTACTCTTTCAGTACGAACTTTGTTGTAGAACCCCTTTTTTTACGTGTGGTAATAAAAATTCATTTAGACATAATTAAGCTTATTCAAAATTACGTGAACTTTAGCAACCCTCTCATGCTGATAAATTCAAACTAACTGATTAATAGTATTTATGACTTTGAAAATTATTTAAATTAAATTTTTTACGTATTTCGGCCTTGGCACATATTTTCTAGATGCATTGGGTTTTTAAATATTTACTGAATTCTTTCCCGGCGTTAGCTGTGCAACACAAGACTGTCTCTGTTAGCATAAAATGGTTAAATATTGCCAAGCCGACCTGAACGTTTAATTATCATTGACAAAACACACTTCACTGTACGTTTAAGTTATTTGCTTTAGAAACTGAAAGAACCAACAGATTAACAACTTCAATGTTAATTATCCGCCTATGAATGCACAAATGTAAGACCAGTAATAAATTCAGTCAGCCTCAGGATCGCTGTAAAAGAAAAATATTTCGTAATTCACTGCTAATTTTACCTGCTCCCGATTTACGGGTTTGATTAATTTTATAGCGGAACAATTTTTTAAATGTGCTGCCGATGCAAATCGTTCGGTCGCGGCACAGCCCAGCAAAACCAACGATTATCGCTAAAAGTGCTGAAAATTCTTTAAAGAAATGTTATAGATGACATGGGAAAGCTAATTTACATTAGTAATACACAATGTTGATAAATTATGATGTATTTAGACCATAACAATAATTAAAATTACACACCTTTATAATTTCTCCTCTAATGGCGGCTAAAGGTAGATACAGACAAAAGAAGTCTACTCATTCATATAATGCTACGTCACAGGTTCCTCTCTCTCTCACCTCTCGAGGAAGACGACAAAGAATGCACGTTATGTAGTGCTGTTTATACTATTGCTGATTATGAATATCTCTTTGTAATCTTACAACATTATTTTCCTTTGTGGCTATATTTAACATTTTTTCATCGCAGATATTAACATATTTCTTAATTACATTATGAGTATAGAAATATTACAATCATAAATACTTCGAGAATATTATTACAGAAAATATTACAATAATAACCAACGTCCTTTATACAAAATTAAATAATATTTTTTGTTAAACAATTACAGTACATACGAATTGCTTCATAGCGGCGTACATAGTACAATTAAACGTCATTTCAGTTGATTAACAGTGTGTGTGCTGCCAGGGAACGTTACAACGTGAGGCAATACTGACCCTACGACTTATCTTGGAAGAAAGATTAAGGAAAGGCAAACCTACGTTTCTAGCATTTGTAGACTTAGAGAAAGCTTTTGACAATGTTGACTGGAATACTCTCTTTCAAATTCTAAAGGTGGCAGGGGTAAAATACAGGGAGCGAAAGGCTATTTGCAATTTGTACATAAACCAGATGGCAGTTATAAGAGTCGAGGGGCATGAAAGGGAAGCAGTGATTGGGAAGGGAGTGAGACAGGGTTGTAGTCTCGCCCAATGTTATTCAATCTGTATATTGAGCAAGCAGTAAAGGAAACAAAAGAAAAATTCGGAGTAGGTATTAAAATCCATGGAGAAGAAATAAAAACTTTGAGGTTCGCCGATGACATTGTAATTCTGTCAGAGACAGCAAAGGACTTGGAAGAGCAGTTGAATGGAATGGACAGTGTCTTGAGAGGAGTATATAAGATGAACATCAACAAAAGCAAAACGAGGATAATGGAATGTAGTCGAATTAAGTCGGGTGATGCTGGGGGAATTAGATTAGGAAATGAGACGCTTAAAGTAGTAAAGGAGTTTTGCTATTTGGGGAGCAAAGCAACTGATGATGGTCGAAGTAGAGAAGATATAAAATGTAGACTGGCAATGGCAAGGAAAGCGTTTCTTTTGTTAAAATCGAGTATAGATTTAAGTGTCAGGAAGTCGTTTCTAAAAGTATTTGTATGGAGTGTAGCCATGTATGGTAGTGAAACATGGACGATAATTACTTTGGACAGGAAGAGAATAGAAGCTTCCGAAATGTGGTGCTACAGAAGAATGCTGAAGATTAGATGGGTAGATCACATAACTAATGAGGAGGTATTGAATAGAATTGGGGAGAAGAGGAGTTTGTGGCACAACTTGGCGAGAAGAAGGGACCGGTAGGTAGGACATGTTCTGAGGTATCAAGGGATCACAAATTTAGTGTTGGAGGGCAGCGTGGAGGGTAAAAATCGTAGAGGGAGACCAAGAGATGAATACACTAAGCAGATTCAGAAGGATGTAGGTTGCAGTAGGTACTGGGAGATGAAGAAACTTGCACAGGATAGGGTAGCATGGAGAACTGCATCAAACCAGTCTCAGGACTGAAGACCACAACAACAACGACACATTCACACGGAAGATACTCAGAAGCAGCAATGAAGTGCGACTGGATAAAGCGCAGGCAGCAGAACAAAAATGCAAAAGTTGGCTAGGCAAAGGAGGCAGGGGAGGAGATTACGCCAGAAAGACGAGGAAGAGAAGTATAGCAATACTGTCAAAAATTGAAATAAACACTTTCAATGCGAATTGCCATAAACTGACTTTTTTGAGTTATAATGTACCTTTTCTCTCGAACTATAAAAGGTAGCATCCTGAAATTTGGCATACTTCTTAATAACTACTTACTAAATAATCATGTGCAGCACATTTCCATTACCTTTTCTCTGAGAAAATTTCTCTTTTAAAATTCGAGAAAAGTAGAGCAGTCGCCAGTAACACAAATCTGAAAAATTAGTCTAAAGGAACTATGATGTCAAAGAAAAGTCTGTTCCACTCATTTTGTTAGTCTCTTATGCAGATACGAAATTTGGAATTCCAGTTTTACTGTTTGATTAGTTTACGAGAAAAGGTACATTATAGAAATAATGTTAAGTAAAAATTCAAAACATTATAGAATGTATGTCGATGCGTATTTTCAGACAAAAATTGCACAGAATTTCCGGCATTATGTTATAGCTAACAGTCTCAAGTCTTACTGTTTTAGCTGTAATATTTTTGGAGATATATGCACTAAAGCGCCAAAGAAACTGGTACAGGCATGTCTATTGAAATACAGAGATATGTAAACAGGCGGAATACGGTGCTGCGGTTGGCAACGCCTATATAAGACAGCAAGTATCTGGCGCAGTTGTCAGATCAGCTACTGCTGTTACAATGGCAGGTTATCAAGATTTAAGTGAGTCTGAACGTGGTGTTACAGTCGGCTCACAAGCGATGGGACATATGATCTCCGAGATGGCGAAGAAGTGGGGATTTTCCACTACGACCATTTCACGGGTGTATCGTGAAGTCAGGAATATGGCAAAAAATCAAATTTCCGACATCGCTGCGTCCGGAAAAAGATCATGCAAGAATGAGACCAACGACGACTGAAGAGGATCATTCAGCGTGTCAGAATCGCAACCCTTCTGTAAACTGCTGCAGATGTCAATGGTGGGCCATCAACAAGTGTCAGCGTGCGAACCATTTAACGAAACATAATCGATATCGGCTTTCAGAGCCGAAGGCCTTCACGTGTACTCTTGATGACTGCACGACACAAAGCTTTACACCTCGCCTGGGCAGTCAACGCCGAGATCGGACTGTTGATGACTGTAAAAATGATGCCTGGTTAGACAAGTCCCTTTTCAAATTGCATCGAGCAGACGGACGTGTACGAGTAAGGAAATGACTCACGAATCCATAGATTCTGCATGGTGTGGGACGTGTGCAGTTGGAGTGATATGGGACCCCCGATTCGTCTAGATACGACTGTGACAGGTGACACTTTCGTAAGCATCCTGCCTGATCACCTGCATCCATTCTCATCCATTGTGCATTCCGACGGACTTCGGCAATTTCAGCAGGCCAATGAGACACCCCAGAATTGCTACACAGTGGCTCCAGGAACACACTTCTGAGTTTAAACACTTGCGCTGGTCACCGAAGTCCCTAGAGATGAACATTATTGAGCCAATGGGGAATGCTTGTTACATGCTCTTCGGAAGAGATCTCGACCCGCTCGCACCCTTAAGGATTAAATGTCTGTCCTTAAACCGAAAAGCAAACATCATGTAACGATAGCCACAGCAATTACCATTCCAGCAGATCTTGTCATACCGTTATTACATGTTAAAAGAATTAAAAAAACGGTGGCAGTCAGTAAGAAGGCTGGTTGAAGGCGGAACTAAAATCATGAGCCAGTCACTAAAAAAACACATTTAAGCCTACATCTAATTAAACGGCAGGAGTCCTGATGCCGCACAAAATGTCAACATTTCTCGTTACGTTGTTTCGTCCTGACCTGAAATGGAAAGTAAGTTCCTCGGTAGAGCAAAGCCTTCCCTCCGATAAGCATACAACAAACGGGATGTTAAAAACATGGTACACCGTGAGTGTGACGTCGCAAACACTGGTTTCTGTGGTCTTCTTGTCGCAGGAAACAATCGTTTGTCATTGGGCGAGTGAGGACCGCTTCGTCTTTTCGTGTAGTAAGAAAGAAAGTGCGCTATAGCTGAACAGTCGGTTTGACCAACCACAAGTACTTGTTACCCGTTCCCAGCCACTCAGCTAACACTCGCTTTGTATCCGCAACACGACAACCTGTAGAGAAACGTGAAGTTGAAGTGTGGTATTTTCCTGGTGGGCTGCTTCCGCTGTTCTTTCCCCTCGACTCCCATGTGTCCACGGACCCAGCAGACCACCTCTTTCTTCTGCCAGTGCAGGAGTGTTTATTCGATCATATCTACTGGAGAAAACTACTGAATAGCCTGCAGAACACCAGCAAGGACCGAGCGAGGTGGCGCAGTGGTTAGCACACTGGACTCGCATTCGGAAGGACGACGGTTCAATCCCGCGTCCGGCCATCCTGATTTAGGTTTTCCGTGATTTCCCTAAATCGCTCCAGGCAAATGCCGGGATGGTTCCTTTCAAAGGGCACTGCCGACTTCCTTCCCTAATCCGAGGAGACCGATGACCTCGCTGTCTGGTCTCCTTCCCCCCAAAAACAACCAACCAACAACCAACCAACCAGCAAGGAATCCCTTGAGTGCGTTGTCGCAAGTTCATTTTTAGTAAAGCTCATTTGAAAGTGCTGCGTTAACAGTTATGTCAGGAAAAATATTACCTTCTAATGACGTTCAACGTGCATCAGGAGGGCGACAGGAAATGTGTGTCCAGGGATGCAATCAAACTTCTACGGGATGTATGTATCATACTTTACAAAATGGACATCGTCGACATTCAAGAAATGTTTGAACGAACCATTAACTTGCACCATGAACGTCGAATTAAAAATGGCACCCCACAGTGATCACAAAGATTCGCACCATTAAGATCGATGGAAAGCTACAGACTGTGCAGGACGTTCAGCTACGTATCCACCCTTAAAGAATGCATATAGAATTACGGTGTAATGGGCTGATGAGAACCGACGGAGTGTGGTGGCATGCAACTGAACGCTTGACAGTCTGTCGTGAGGCTTATCGTAAAACTGGCTGTACTTTAAGGAGAGATAGTCTTTTCTAAAGGAGTATGATTTTTATATGCAAACCGGGAAAGAATAAAAAGCAAGTTTTTTCACGAGGTATTGGCCAAAGGCAGTGCTCGTACCGTAGCTGTAGTTCTCTTACGCCCATTTTCCCACAATTGCTTGCTGTGGCGTGAATATTCCCTAATGTCCTTGCAAGATCGCGCACACGAAAAAGAATTGTAGGGAGCAGAGCACCTCCAACTTCTCGCAGCACATTAAATAACTTTACAGCAAATTTACCATCCAGATTAACAGCCGGCATAATTGTATACGTGCGCATTAAGGCATTGATGCCAGCTGATCTTGATGCAACTGTCTTGATGCCTTCGTTTTCCAGGGTTCCTTTCATATACATTTCCTCCTCTTCAAATCCCGATTGGTCGAACTTAAAAACAAATACCTTATTGAACGATGTGATAAGTTTGTTTATTTCATTTACAAATTTTCGGGCCAATTCTACAGTTTACTGTACATCGTCAAGTTGACGATTTCTTTGAATTTTTTTTTATCTTACGTCTTGTAGTTCTGTAGCACTGTATGATGTCATGCAACCGTCCAAAACTACCCTTGAAAACACAGTAAGCTATGTCATGCACAATTTGATGTGCATAACGGTAGCAGATCACTATCATGTACATCCTGTAAGTTGGATGAGGATCCTTGAAACGCGCAAACACGAGTTTTCGTAACAAATGTGCCTTGTCCTAACTTGAATACCCGTAGATTTTCTTACGCACTACACGGTCATATTGCAGCGGACTTATTCGAAATCTGTTCATACATTTTTTTAAGTATGGTGTGGATGATTTTCCATGCACGTAATTATGTTTGGTACTGCTCCTTGGACAACGATTGTCCTTTATTACATTTAAGTGGAAACAGGGCTTTTGGCTGCCTGTCCAACAAGGATGATGAACTACGTGGCTCTAAACCTATTTTAGCATCACTCTCACTTCTTCAACATGTATCGTCATCATTGTATAACTCATTTACATAATCTGAAGAATCGAGTGCATACGACTCCACACAGCCCACTGACTCACCTTGCAGAAACGCCAATATTTCATCTGCCACTTCTTTCTCATCCTGTCAAATTCCTTGGGCTCCTTTCGGATGAAATATCAACTTCGGCAACAGTTGTTGACGATATACTGCAGTGCTTGCTTTGTTTATCGTCGCAAATGCTCTGCTTTGTATTAACACCACTAGCACTGTAGCACTGTTGTAAGTTACTCGTCAACTAAGTAATTCAACTATGGTCCGTAGCCTCATGTTGTGCTCACCATTGGATATCTCCATACCCACCCCCTGTTGTCATTAGCAGCCAATATTATGATTGCACGGTAGACAAAATGTGGGCCCCGAATGACGTAAACATCATTGGCCTTTGCGACCTCTCACTGAAGGGGTTCCTTGTATTAGAGCAAGCACAGACAAGAAATTTCCCTCCACAAAGAAGTTTAATTTGTTTAATTTGCTCCAGTGCCTTCTTGACCGCTCGCAGCTCTACATAGCACACTCAGAAGTGGCCTTCTAGTCAACGCTTAGTGACAAAATGAGAGAAGATAACGGAACACCATTATTTCCTTCCTTCGATCCGTCGGTAAAAAGCCATCATGTGCTCCACATAATACAATAAAATACCTTTAAAAACCTGTTTTAAAACTAAACCCGGAGTGGTGGGATTATTGTACTCCATCATGTCTAAATAAGAGTGGGCCTGTCAGTCGTCCAAGGCAGGGATTTCCTCCATCCCTATTTAAGAACTGGTATATCTGCTATACTAGGTTGCTCGTGATATTTCTTCGCATATACAGAAAAAGCCTTAGTAGGTCGGCAATCGGTAAACCTTCATTGTGTGGTGTGTTCAGCTTCAACACCAGCAACAGGATGGTCGGAGGTGGACTGCACTTTGTATACATGTCGCACCATGAGAAATTCTCGCCTTATGGTACGCGGCAGTTCACCAACCTCTCCGCAGCGGCTAGCAGTAGGACTGGACCCGTAGACACCTGCATGGCGCCCAACATCTTTAAATTAAAAAGTCTAGATGATCCATACACTATGCTGCCATAAACAAGCCGTATCCGGACCAAGATTCTATAGATTGTGAGCAAACTGGATCGATCTGTTCCCCAGTTCTTACCGCTAAGACTTTTTAAGATATTTATTGCCTTTAAATATCTACATTTCATATCATGGAGGTATGGCAACCATGATGACCTCTCATAAAAGGTGAGGCCCAAGAACCTCACTGAGATGTGTGGCCTTGCTGGGTAGCTGCGAGGTCTGAGGCTCCTTGTCACAGTCCGCGCGGCTTCCCCCGTCGGAGTTCGAGACCTTCCTCGGGCATGGGTGTGTGTATTGTCCTTAGCCTAAGATAGTATAAGTTATATTAAATAGAGGGTAAGCTTAGGGACCGATAATCTCAGCAGTTTGGTTCCATAGGACCTTACCACAAATTTCCAAATTCAGATATATGAAATTTATAATCAACTCTCGCAGGTGCTAATACAAGTCAAAAGATGTCAGTAGAACTTCTTAATTACGTTACGCATCATCAGATGATATGTCAAAAATATTTTATAAAACAATCACAAACCCATGGTAATCCAGATCAAAATGTGATACAGAAACATATGTCACACAGTACAATATAGGTTGTATAATTTGTACATACCAAAAAATAACATAGTTCATGAAATAATTTTAAGCTTAATGTAGCACATACAAAATCACAATTGCAAGCTACTAGCGCCAAGTGAACAAGAAAAACGCAAATACAAATCTGAAGGAAACATTGCCTCCGTAAATTAAGATTAACAACTGCACACACCATATGGCATGGTGACCAGACAACAGAAGAAATTTTTATTTTTGTTTGGATGCCATGATTAATTACTCGAAGGGAACTACCATACAAGCGTGAATGGCCAACAAAAAATATATAAAAAAGTATCTCAAATGATAAAAACGCTGGTATACTAAGCCAACACCAGAAGACATTAAAACCAAATCAACAAGTATAAAATGCAAAATATATAACAAAGTGATACATAATAATAAAACCGATAACACAACATGAAACGCCTATAATATAAATGAACAGTCATGTGTTACTTTCGCATCTGCACAGCGATGAGCTGAATCCAAACACCTGATGCATTATGCACTTTGAGAACACTAGAAACAACAGCAGTTCATGCAAATACATAAAAAAGAAACACAATGACAAAATTTGCAATAAATTATCAAACAAAATAGAGAAATTGAGTTGACTTTTTTATTAAATCGTATACAGTACTATAAAAATATCATATATTCTTAATAGAAAGCAAAGCTGAAAAAAAGCAAAGTAAAATGATTGGTTGCTGATATATATAAAATGAGTAATGGCGAAAGGAGACGGATTATTAAACCAGAAAATCGTCAACATATTACAAAAAATCATTGCCTGCTACCTGCCATGTGTTCATTGATGAAAACTTCCTCATCTGATTGGCAATGCACGTAGGAGAATGTTGAGATGCCAATGCAAAATGTCCAAATCATCATTAATGGGAGAAAACAGATGGCCATTTTGTTTCAAATGACAACCAAGTGTGCTATTATCTTTACAATGTGCTCCCTAAATCGTGCTCCAAATCTCTCGCAGTCTGACCAACATAGATACCATCACTAGAACCACATCTGATTCTGTACCTGAGATTTACACTAATCTGTACTGTCATCGATATTATGTCCCAGAACATGCCAGAATTTCTTTCGTGTGTGGAAATCCACCTGCAACTTTGCGTTTCGGAAGACACCTGCAATTTTATTGC
Source organism: Schistocerca serialis cubense (assembly GCF_023864345.2). Lineage (NCBI taxonomy): Eukaryota > Metazoa > Arthropoda > Insecta > Orthoptera > Acrididae > Schistocerca > Schistocerca serialis. The sequence goes on along the minus strand of NC_064641.1, from coordinate 237,612,369 downwards.
AACGGGGGCCAAAGTAATACTTGGAAATATGTGTAAATTTATATTTTAAAGTGGATTACTGAAGATGTACTTTGTCGAGTATTTTGCTAGCCATCACTCGCATGAACCTCTCTGAATAACGATTAGCCTGTCCTACTTGTACTAGAATGTTTATTTCTTTTTTAACAGCCTCATTCTCCAAACCTAATTTCGCTAAACTACACACACCTAAAAAAGTTTTGCATTACCCCAGTTCCCAGAACTCCTGAAGATAGACGTTGACAGTGGATATTGTGTCACAGACACAGTCCCTTTGACTGTTCGGAATAGTCACTAAACTCGCACAAAGATGTAAACAAACATGCATGAGCAGCTCCTATTAGACAGAGGGGGGTCCGACAGCCGATCAGTACCAGTCATTCCACCGGGATGGAGGTACACGGCTCGTGTTGTCTGTAGATCAACCGTGCCTAGACGGTCAATACCGCGATTCGATCGTGTCCGCATTGTTACTTTGTGCCAGGTAGGGCTCTCAACAAGAGAGGTGTCCAGGCGTCTCGGAGTGAACCAAAGCGATGTTGTTTGGACATGATGGAGATACAGAGAGACAGGAACTATCGATGACATGCCTCACTCAGCCCGCCCAAGGTCTGCTAATGCAATAGATGACCGCTGTCTACGGATTATGACTCGGAGGAACCCTGACAGCAACGCCACCATATTGAATAATGCTTTTCGTGCACCCACAGGACGTCATGTTGTGACTCAAATTGTGCGCAATAGGCTGCATGATGAGCAACTTCACTTCCGACGTCCATGGCGAGGTCCACCTTTGCAACCACGACACGATGCGGCGCGGTACAGATGGGCCCAACGACATGCCAAATGAACCGCTCAGGACTGGCATCACGTTCTCTTCACCGATGAATGTCGCATATGCCTCCCACCAGAAAATCGTCGGAAACGTGTCTGGAGGCAACCCGGTCAGACTTAGACACACTGTCCAGCGAGTGCAGCAAGGTGGAGGTTCCCTGTTGTTTTGGGGTGGCATTGCTTGGGGCCGACGTACGCCGCTGGTGGTCATGCAAGGCGCCGTAACAGCTGTACGATATGTGAATGCCATCCTCCGACCGATAGTGCAACCATATGGGCAGCATATAGGCAAGGCATTCGTCTTCATGGACGACAATTCGCGCCCCCGTCGTGCACATCTTGTGAATGACTTCCTTCATAATAGCGACATTGCTAGACTAGAGTGGCCAGCATGTTCTCCAGATATGAAGCCTATCAAACATGCCTGGGGTAGATTAAAAAGGGCTGTTCATGGACGACGTGACCCACCAACCACTCTAAGGTATCTACGCCGGATCGCCGTTGAGGAGTGGGACAATCTGGACCAACAGTGCCTTGATGAAGTGAATAGTATGCCACGACGAATACAGGCATGCATCAATGCAAGAGGACGTATTACTGGGTATTAGAGGTACGGCGTGTACAGCAATCCGGACCACCACCTCTAAAGTTCTCGCTGTATGGTGGTACAACAAGCAATGTGTGGTTTTCATGAGCAATAAAATGAGCGGAAATGATGTTTATGTTGATGTCTGTTTCAATATCCTGTACAGGTTCCGGAACTCTCGGAACCGAGGTGATGCAAACCTTTTTTCGATATGTGTATGAAGCAATGATGAAAAATATGCACACTTGTGCGCTGAAGGAGAAGATAACAAGAGTCGGCAGCATTAACTATCTCAGTAGCTGTTGGCTTGCGAAAAACTCCCATGAGCAGTTTAGAGTCTAGTACACAGATCTTCAAATAAACAAAATTTAGAAAATAATCAACTACAAACTCCACTGTAAACTGTATTTTATCGTGCACTACATTCAGAGCCTGTGCAAGGTCTTTGACGTCGTCTCTATTTCCTTGAAAGAGCCTGAAGACTACCACACCTCGGGAGATTGTTCATAATGATTTCTAGATATTCGTCAGTGTGAATAGAGGTATATAGGTTTGTGATATCAAGGGAGGCGACTACCACCCCTTCCGAAACTTCAACTTCTTACAAAGCCTTAGAGATTTAAAAACTATTTTTATGCTATAAGACTGAGATCACGCGGAAATTTCATTCAATTTAACATTGAAAAAATTACTAATGTTATAGTTGGTACTTAGACACGCACAGACTTTCAGGCGAATAGGAAGCCTTAACTTATGAAACTTTACTTTAAAGCACGACTTGGGTGTTTTTGGGTCCGTTAGAGCAAGACGCTTTTTTTAACGAGAATTGCGCAAAAAATTAGAATTTGTAATACGTTTCTTAAGGTCTTGATTGAATATTTGCAGAGACTTTCCTATGAGACGTGCATCCACTCTCTCCAGTATGACCAGATGTGGCTTAAATTCAAAGAAATACTATCGATGTCAATGGTGAGATAAAGACCAAATAAATTAATAAGAGATGGTACGGATCCCCCATGGTACATAAAACAGGTCAGAACACTATTGCAGAAGCAACGAAAAATGCTTGCCAAATTCAAAAGAACGCATAGTCCCCAAAATTGGCGAGGTATTACAGTATTTCGAAATTTATCGCGAACTACAATGCGAGATGCTTTTAAAGTTTCAACAACGAAACTTTACCTCGAAATCTGGTAGAAAACCCAAAGAAATTCTAGTCATATGTAACGTACACCTGTGGCAAGAAGCAATCAGTACCTTCAGTGGGCGACAACGATAGTGATGTTATTGATGACAGTGTTACCAAAGCAGAGTTCCGAAACACAGTTTTCCGAAATTCTTTCACAGAAGAAGACGAATTTAATATTCCAGAGCTCGAATCAAGGACAACTTCCATCATAAGTAACTTAGAAATAGATATCCTCGGTGTAGCGAAGCAAGGCTTCCGGTTCAGGTTGTGTACCAATCAGGTTCCTTTCAGAGTACGCTGTACAATAGTTCCTTACTTAGGAATCATATATAACAGCTCAGAAGCTTCAGAAGGATGTAGGCTGCAGTAGATACTGGGAGATGAAGAAGCTTGCACAGGATAGAGTAGCGTGGAGAGCTGCATCAAACCAGTCTCAGGACTGAAGACCACAACAACAACAACAATATAACAGCTCACTCGCAGGATGATCCATACCCTAAGATTGAAAAGTTGGACAAATGTCATCAATGTCCAAGAAAGGAAATAATAGTAATCTTCTGAATTACAGACATATCACTAAAGTCGATTGGAAATAGTATTTTAGAACATATACTGAGGTTTAACATTATGAATCACCTCGAGGAAAGAGATTTATTGACATAAAATCAACAAGGATTCAGGAAATATCGTTCCTGTGAAGTAATGAGTGCTGTAGACAGCGGACATAAATTAATTCTATATTTTTAGATTTCCTTGGCAGCTCATTCTATTTTATGAGCGAATTTCTGTTTAAAATCGGGTAGTCTGTAAAAATACTTGTTTTTAAGTATAGTTGCACGTGCCTAACTAAAAAATAGTGTGTTCATTAATGTTAACACTGATAATGTATACATACCCCGTAAACTGGCTCTTTCCACATCATTTCCATAAAAGATATCAAAAAACCGATACATACAGAATATTCAACTAACTAACTACCTAACTGGAACACGTTCTATGCACAGGAATTATTACGTTTCTGTGGAACAAAAATCTCCTCTATAGAAACCAATATGGATTTCGTAAATAGAGTTCTTATGAAACACCGCTCGCTCTCTTCGTCCACGAAATCCAGAGTGACGTAGACGGAGACCCCCTATGTTGAAACCATGTTGATTGGCTAACAGAATACATTCGATAGAGCCTCTTAGTCAGGTTTAGCGAGTAAAATAAGGGCCTAGATAGATCTGACCTGGTTTATGAGTGGAGTCAGGACTTTCTGAGATACAGCTCAATATGTTATTCATAACCGAACGAAACCGACAAATGTGAAGGAAATTGTCGAGTACCCCAAGCGAACATTATAGTGTCGTTACCATTTACGAGGGGCGTTTGAAAAGTCAGTGCAAAAATAAAATCTACTTACATGTTTGGGGTAAACCTTTTTTATTTTTCGACATAGTCTCCTTTTAGACTTATACACTTCGTCCAACGCTGTTCTAATTTGTTAATCCCTTCCGAATAATAGGAACTGCCCAAGTCTGCAAAATAGCTATTAGTTACTGCAATCACCGCCTCGTTTGAATAAAATCTTTGTCCCACCAGCCATTTCTTCAAATTGGGGAACAAATTGTAGTCTGAGGGAGCCAATTCTGGAGAACAGGGGGGATATGAAACGAGATGGAATCTATTTCCATCAATTTTGCGACCACAACTGCTGATGTGTGCGCTGGTGTATTGTCGTGATGGAAAAGGACTTTTTGCTGTCCATTCGCAGGCGTTTTTCTTGCAGCTCGGTTTTCAAACGGTCCAATAATGATGAATAATATACACCTGTAACAGCTTGACCCTTTTGCAGATAGTGGATGAGGATTATCCCTTGCGAATCCCAAAAGACAGTAGCTATAGCCTTTCCGGCCGAAGGAATGGTCTTCGCCTTTTATGGTGCAGTTCTCCCTTGGTAACCCATTGTTTAGATTGTTCTTTGGTCACAGGAGAATAGTCATGTATCCATGTTTCATCCACAGTAACGAAACGACGCTTAAAGTCCTGCGGATTCTTCCTGAACAGCTACAAACCATCTTTACAACACTTCACACAATTCCGTTTTTGGTCAAACGTGAGCAATCGCAGAACTCAGCTTGCGAATAGCTTTCTCATGTCCAAATTTTTATGCAAAATATTACGTACCCATTCATTCCAGATGCCCACAGCATTAGCAATCTCACGTACCTTAACTCTTCTGTCATCCATCACCATATCATGGATTTTATCAATGATTTCTGGAGTGCGTCCAGAACGTTCAGCATCACTTGTGCCCATATGGCCACTCCGAAAATTTTGAAATCACTTATAAACTGCCTATTCGAAGGTGCAGAGTCACCGTAATGTTTATCAAGCTTCTCTTTAGTCTCCTGAGGCGTTTTTCCTTTCATAAGGTAATGTTTAATCACCACATGAAATTCTTTTTTGTCCATTTTTTTGACAATCAGTCGACTTCCTTGATTCACAAGAATGCCAAACGCAAAAAAATAGACCAATATGGCTGAAACTTGGCGTGCGTTCTTTCCAAAGGTGCTACTAACTAAATCTGATCGCCATACGCGCCGGTGGTGCCATCTCTCGTCCCTCCGGCACTACTTAAGACATTAGTCGAGTCCATGCCACGTCGCGCTGCGACGCTCATGCGTGCTCGCCATGGCCCTACACGATGCTAGGCTGGTATTCCAGTTTCTTTGGCTCTTCAGTGTATATGAACGATCTATTATGGAAGCTCCATGAGAATTTTTGCAAACGAGATCGTTGTGCACTGGAAGGTGGTAACTGGAGAAGACTGCAGTGAAATCCAGGAAGTCCTATGGAGCATAGTTTCTTGATGGAGTGACTAGCAATTAACCATGATCGTAAATACATATTAGGTATTGCGTCTAATAGGTAAAGCGATCCATCCACTACTCATCGATCAAACTATTGGTAAAGATTCTCAGGAAAAGGTAAGAACCGTAAAATAACTAGCAGTAAGCGTCTGAACGACTTTCGAACGAGAAAATAAAACATACTGGAGGAAGAACGGTTGCCACGCTGAGATTCATTAGAAGAATCTAAGGAAATGTAATGAAATGTGCGTGTGGCTAAAATTTCCCGTCTCGTAGACTAGTCGCCTGCTACAAGTCTTTAGATGACGCCATTTCTGCGACTTGCATGTCGATAAGATTGAAACGATGATGAAGACGACACAATACTTAGTTTCCGAGCGGAGAAAATCTCCGAGCCGGCGAGGAATCGAGCCCGGGCCCTTCACATGGCTTTCTACCACGCTGTTTAAGTAGTCGGACCCTTAAGGAAATGTAATTCATTCACGAAAGAAGTTTCTTACAAAACACTCGTTCGACCGTTTCTTGAGAGATGTTCATCAGTTTGGGACTCTTATCAAGTAGGCTTAACAGGAAGGTACAGAAGATTGAAAGAAGAGCGGTACGTATCGCCACGGGGTCGTTTAGTCGCCGCGAAAGCGTTGCGGAGATGGTCAAGAAACACCAGCACCAGTCGTTACAAGAGAGGCGTCGTGTATCCCGGAGAATGTTATCGCCGAGTGCACGTGTTCGAAACAGAGTGGGGTAAATATTACTTCCACATATGCTCGCGAAATGAGCACAACCAGAAAACCATAGAAATTTGAGCTCCTAGCAGATAGTAATTGTTTCCACATACCACTGCCGAATGGAAGAGAGAAGAGGCCAGTGATGTTGATACCAGACGCACTTCCCACCGCACATCGTAAAGTGGCTTGGAGAGCACAGTGTAACTGTAGGCATATTCTGAGGAGCAAAGGAATAGTCGATTAGTACTGGAGCAAAGTGTAGAGACTCAAAATTACAGATGGAGACCAAGATGTGACTATCGTACGCAAGTTCAAATTGATGTGGGAGAGCCTTGCGTAGGATGGAGTAGAGAGTTGCATCGTACCAATCTTCTGACAGAAGAGATAACAAGATCACGTGTAGCCCATACACTTTACCCCTGACTGTCAATGCTTACAATGTCTAAAAGAAATACACAGTACCAATGGAAAGATGCTCCTACTGAAGCAGAAAAAAGGTGAACATTTTAATGTTTAATAAAGTGGGTTTGAAAAGTGGGATACCAACTCCCTCATTGTATATTTCTCAGCAACTTTAAAAATTTGGCTAAAACTTTGGCGCGAGAAAGTATTCGTGCTCTTTCTAACACGCAGCTCTGCTGTCAATCTCGCGTGCTTCTCTAACTGTAACTCGCTGACACTCACTAGTATATCGCTGTATGTCGCACAGTCCATCAATTCACATCTGCCCACTCTCACTCACTCATTCAGTCCAACGCATTCTCATTATCTCTTTCTGCCACCCTAACTGTCACTGTCACCTGTCTCATAGCCACATTCTATTTCGTTCAGTCCTGGTAATACGGTCTCCTCTCGCTATTACTTTCTCCCTCTTTCTCTCTCTTACTGCTGCTATCTCATTCATTCATTCCCATTGCTACTGTCTCTTCTTACTGTCACCGTGTCTCTCCTTCTCGTTGTTACTGTCATAGACTCTCTCTCATTATCACCGGCTCTCACCCACCTCCACTTTCTATTTCCCTTTATGCCTCACCCACTGTTACTGTCTTCGTCAGTCTTCCCCTATCAGTGTTCCGTCACTTACAACTATATTACCATTGTCTCCTCCGCTCTTTCTATCTCGTAGTATTTTATACTTTTCTTTCTTTTTCCAACTGTCATTCTCTCCTTCTCTCTCAGCATAAAAAATTGCTAATATGTTCACCACGTGCCAAGACTTTTGTGAAAAATTGAAAGGTGCTGAGGAAGTTAAAATGTGGCAGCTGATACCCCACTTTTCAGTCAGATTCTTTTAACAAACAGGAGCACATTCGACTTTCTTTCTTTCTTTTTGTTCTCCGATAAGAGCATTTCCTTTAGTTCCTTTCTTTTTTCGTTACAGTAGGGCATATCACTAACATGAAAAGAACTTCATGGGTCAGTAAGTTTCTGGTAGTTTACTTAAATAAAACTGGAATATTACAAAACTAAATAATTTTATATCTCTGACAGGTTTTTATGTGCTCAAAAATTTGCATGTGCTCCAGTACCACAACAACATGGGGCTCCCAGAACCTCTCTAATGATAGCGGAGACATTTTGCACCACATTTCTCCTTACTACGTCACTTTATAAACTACGTTTTCGCCTCACATCGGATTTTACATATGTATTTTACATGCACAACCATGGTAACTTTGAACGTCTGTATCTCGGAAACGATAAGTACATGAAGAAAATTTTCGAGACTGTTCGACATTGGGATCTTAGGAAAACACCGTAAACATTTCAGGCATTTGTTGTCCGTAGTTGTTCGTCTTGGTATACGCGGCTCAGTGTTGGTACCGAAGAAACATGTTTCGCGTTTGTTTCCAGGGACCGCTGATGAACTAAATAGTGCCTCCATAAGTCTGTTAAGCCACACCGTAGACGACATTTATTCCAAAAAGAACAAAACGATTTTCTCCATTTGCCTAAGCTGCTGGCAGTGTGTAATATTCAAACTTCGACCCTGAACTGTAGGATAGTTACAGTAAGACAGTCCTTCTGCTGGTCTCCAACGCAAGGGCTGTCCAATCTCTTCACACTACCTTTGCATCACAATAGAACCACAGCCATGAGTTGCGGAAAAATCCCGTTTGTATGCACGGCGCTTTGGAACATACTAGACAGCACAATGAGAATTCCACTGTTAAATGCTGAGGAGAGAGCGGATAGGAAGAAAGGGTACGTTGAAGGCGTCTATGAGGGCGACGACTTGTCTGATGACGTGACAGAAACAGATAAAAGATTCGATATAGAATATGCATGGGCTCCAGTATTAAAACCCAAGTTTAACAGAGGTCTGGAAGACTTAAAATCAAATAAGGCAGAAGGATCGATTAAGGCGGTAGGGATGGACAACGTTCCATCAGAATTTCTGAAATTACTGTGGGGAGTTGGTAACAAATTGCATATCCACGTTCATGTATAAAATATATGAGTCTGGCGATATACCATCTCACTTTCGGAATGCATCGTCCACACAATTTCGAAGATTGCAAGAGCCGAAATATGCAAGAATTATCGCATAACGAGCTTAATAGCTGATGCATCCAAGTTTCTGACAATGATAATGGACAGAAGAATGGAAAATAAAATTGAGGATGTGATATATGACAGTCAGTTTTGCTTTACGAAGGGAAAGGCACCAGAGTGGCAGTTGTGACGTTGCGGACGATAACGGAAGCAAGACTGAAGGACAATCAAGACACTTTCATAGGATTTGCCGACCTGGAAGAAGCGATCGATAATGTCAAATTGTGCAAGATTCTCAAAACTCTGAGGAAAATAGAGGTAAAATGGTTCAAATGGCTCTGACCACTATGGGACTTAACTTCTGAGGTCATCAGTCCCATAGAACTTAGAACTACTTAAACCTAACTAACCTAAGGACATCACACACATCCATGTCCGAGGCAGGAATCGAACATGCGACCGCAGCGGTCGCGCAGCTCAGACTGTAGCGCCTAGAACCGCTCGGCCACTGCGGTCGGCAAAATAGAGGAAAGTTACAGGAGAAGAGGAGTAATATGTACAAGAGCCAACGGGGAACAATACGAGTGAACGACCATGAAGTAAATGATCGAATTAAATAGGGTGTAAGACAGGGATGTAATGTTTCGCCGGTACTGTTCAATCTGTACATCGAAGAAAGAATGACGGAAATAAAAGAAAGGTACGAAGTGGAATTAAAATTCAAGATGACAGAATATCAAGGTGAGTTGAACGGAATGAACAATCTAATGAATACAGAATATGGATTCAGAGTAAATCGAAGAAATCTGTTTGTAATGAGAAGTAGCGGAAACTGGCAAAGACGAAGTAGACAACGCTAAGAAATTCTGTTACCTACGCAAAAAAATAACCCATGATGGACGGAGCAGGTGGACATAAAAAGCAGAGTAGCTCTGGCTGAAAGGGGATTCCCGGCCAAGGGAAGTACTAAACATTGGCCTTAATCTGAGGAAGAAATTTCTGAGAATGTACGTTTGGAGCACACCATTGTATAGTGGTGAGACATGGACTGTGAGAAAATGGGAATATAAGATAATTGAAACATGTGAGACGTGGTGCTACAGAATAATGTTGAAAATTAGGTGGACTGACAAAGCAATGAAGGAGGAGGTTCTCCAGAAAATCAGGAATGTGTGGAAAACATTGACAAGAAGAAGGGACCAGATGGTAGGAGTCCTACTAAGACATCACGAATTAACTTTCATGGTACCAGAGGGAGCTGTAGACGGTAAAACCTGTAGAGGAAGACAGAGATTGGAATACGTAGGTTGCAAGTGCTACTCTGAGTTGAAGAGGTTGGCACAAGGGGGAATTCGTGGCGGTCGGCATCGAAACAGTCTGAAGACTGATGACTCTAAAAAGCTCTATGATAATTCTAGTAAAACTATCCCTCTATTGGGTGTACGAATGGTCCGTAACTCAATGGGTATCCGGAAGTCTTGACCCTACCTTTCTATCACCAATATAATGCATGAAACGCGGAAGAATTAATTTTTATTCACGCCGTTTCAAAGTAGCATACGCTGTCGCATCTGTAAGGACAAGAGCATCGCGATTCGTCTACATCTACATGGATACTCTGCAAATCATATTTTAGTGCCCGGCAAGGGGTTCATCGAACCACCTTTACAATAATTATCTACACTACTGGCCATTGAAATTGCTACACCAAGAAGAAATGCAGATGATAAACGGGTATTCATTGGACAAATATATTATACTAGAACTGATACGTGATTACATTTTCACGCGATTTCGGTGCATAAATCCTGAGAAATCAGTACCCAGAACAACCACCTCTGGCCGTAATAACGGCCTTCATACGCCTGGGCATTGAGTCAAACAGAGCTTGGATGGCTTGTACAGTTACAGCTACCCATACAGATTCAACACGATACCACAGTTCATCAAGAGTGGTGACTGGCGTACCGTCACGAGCCAGTTGCTCGGCCACTATTGGCCAGGCATTTTCAGTTGGTGAGAGATGTGGAGAATGTCCTGCGCAGGGCAGCAGTCGAACATTTTCTGTATTCAGAAAGGCCCGTATAGGACCTGCCACATGTGGTCGTGCATTATCCTGCTGAAATGTAGCGTTTCGCAGGGATCGAATGAAGGGTAGAGCCACGGGTCGTAACACATCTGAAATGTAACGTCCACTGTTCAAAGTGCCGTCAATGCGAACAAGAGGTGACCAAGACGTGTACCCATGGTAACCACCCCATACCGTCACGCCGGGTGATACGCCAGTATGGCGATGACGAATACACGCTTCCAATGTGCGTTCACCGCGACGTCGCCAAATACGGATGCGGCCATCATGATGCTCTAAACAGAACCTGGATTCATCTGCAAAAAGTGACGTTTTGCCATTCTTGCACCCAGGTTCGTCGTTGAGTGCAGCATCGTAGGCGCTCCTGTCTGTGTTTCAGCGTCAAGGGTAGCCGCATCCACGGTCTCCGAGCTGATAGTCGATGCTGCTGCATACGTCGTCGAACTGTTCGTGCAGATGGTTGTTGTCTTGCAAACGTCCCCATCTGTTGACCGCAGGGATCCTGACTGCATGATCTTTTACAGCCATGTGGATAAGATGCCTGACATCTCGACTGTTAGTGATACGAGGGCGCTGGCATCCAGCACGGCGTTCCGTATTACCCTCCTGAACCCACCGATTCCATATTTTGCTAACAATCATTGGATCTCGACCAGAGCGAGCAGCAATGTCGCGATACGATAAACAGCAATCGCGAGAGGCTACAATCCGACCTTTATCAAAGTCGGAAACGTGATGGTACGCATTTCTCCTCCTTACACGAGGCATCATAACAATGTTTCACCAGGCAACGCTGGTGAACTGCTTTCTGTGTACGTAAAATCGGTTGGAAACGTTCCTCATGTCAGACGTTGTAGGTATCGCCACCGGCGCCAACCTTCTGTGAATGCTCTGAATAGCTAATCATTTGCATATCACAGCATCTTCTTCCTGTCGGTTAAATTTAGCGTCTGTAGCACGTTATCTTCGTGTTGTAGCATTTTTAATGGGCATTAGTGTATTAGTCCAATCCCTTAGAACGCGCCGGCAGGGGTGGCCGTGTGGTTGTAGGCGTTACAGTCTGGAACCGCGAGATCGCTACGGTCGCAGGTTCGAATCCTGCCTCGGGCATGGATGTGTGTGATGTCCTTAGCTTAGTTAGGTTTAAGTAGTTCTAAGTTGTAGGGGACTGATGACCTCAGAAGTTAAGTCCCATAGTGCTCAGAGCCATTTGAACCTTACAGCCCGCGGAAAGAACGAACACCTATATCTTTCCATGCGAGCTCTGATTTCCCTTGTTTTATTATGATGATCGTTGCTCCTTATGTAGGTCGGCGTAGCAAAATATTTTCGCAATCGGAGGGGAAAATTGCTGATGGAAATATCGTGAGAAGATTCTGCCGTAACGAGAAACGCCTTTGTTTTAATTATGTCCACCCCAAATCCTGTATCATTCTAGTGACACTCTCTCCCCTATTTCGCGATAATTCAAAACGTACTTTAAGCATCCTACACCGCAGAGCAGTATACTAAAGAGGACGGAAAAACATAGTGTAGGCAGACTCTTTAGTTGATCTGATACATTTTCTAAGTGTCCTGCCAATAAAACCCAGTATTCGGTTAGCTTTCCCCACAACATTTTCTATGTGATCCTTCCAATGAAATTTGTTCGTAATTGTAATTCCTAGGTATTAGTGTTCCAAGAAATTACTAAAATTCCCTGAGCAATCTCACCGCTTCGTCGAGTTTCAAGATAATCCCTGTCAACAAACGGTGCTTGCCCTGAGAGAGGCTGAGCGCGCCTGAGTGGCCCGGCCGCACGGCACGGCGCACGCATTAAGGCCGCCGCGTGCCGCTCCGCCAGCGCCGTGAAGCGCAGCTGCGGCCGCGTGCAGCGCAGAGCCGGCGACGCGGCTCGCCTCCCCTCGCCTTGCCCCTCCTCGCACGGTGCCCGGAATCGATGCCGCCAGCCCGCGCCGGGCTTTGGCGTTAAGCCTCCGGGTCTGCAAGTTACGGGCTCGCCGTGCGTGCGCCTGGGGGCAGCAGGACACCTGTGCGCGGGAGTGACATCCACATAGCGCGAACGGCTACAAGTCTCGTTGGTTTCAAAACTACAACAATACCGCAAAACTACAACAATACCGCAGCATTGAATTCTTACAGTGTGTAACTTAAGTCGGCCCGCGCTCTTAGAGAGAAGTAGGCTATCTGCCCCACTGGGTTTCACCATTTCTCGTATCTCATCGTCGCCAAACAACACAAACAAAACATCACTATGCACGCATCCAAATCACTCGCCTACAGTCCACAAACACACATAGGACACACTCCTCAAATATCGCCAACGAAAGTGGCCAATGTAAGCGGAGGAGCCGAATCTTTTCCGAGAGGCGGCTGAAACCACACCGTCGGATAGGCAACAGCGCTATACGATATTTACATTTCACTTTTCTTAGGTCGACATGACAGCTCTAAACATTGGGGCACAAATAAAACGTGTCACCACCAAGAGACATCACGTGATACCGTGTAGCACCGCCTACATCTTTGATAATGGTCCCAGTTCCGCACGAAAGAGAGTCCATACGTTTCTACAGGTAGGCTATATCCAGTTGAAGCCATTCATTTCTTATTTTATCCTGTTGAGACACAAACTGATGAGTAGTTAATTGCTATGTTTCGCGCACTAATACACTGCTGGCCATTAAAACTGCTACACCACGAAGATGGCGTGCTACAGACGCGAAATTTAACCGACAAGAAGAAGATGCTGTGATATGCAAATGATTAGCTATTCAGAGCATTCACACAAGGCTGGCGCCGGTGGCAACACCTACAACGTGCTGACATGAGGAAAGTTTCCAACCGATTTCTCACACACAATCAGCAGTTGACCGACGCTGCCTGGTGAAACGTTGTTGTGACGCCTCGTGTAAGGAGGAGAAATGCGTACCATCACGGTTTCCGACTTTGATAAAGGTCGGATTGTAGCCTATTGCGATTGCGGTTTATCGTAACGCGACATTGCTGCTCGCGTTGGTCGAGATCCAATGACTGTTAGCAGAATATGGAATCGGTGGGTTCAGCAGGGTAATACGGAATGCCGTGCTGGGTCCCAATGGCCTCGTATCACTAGTAGTCGAGATGACAGGCATATTATCCGCATGGCTGAAACGGATCGTGCAGCCACGTCTCGATCCCTGAGTCAACAGATGGGGACGTTTGCAAGACAATAACCATCTGCACGAACAGCAGCATGGACTGTCAGCTCGGAGACCATGGCTGTGGTTACCCTTGACGCTCCATCACAGACAGGAGCGCCTGGGATGGTGTACTCAACGACGAACCTGGGTACACGAATGGCACCTGGATGAATCCAGGTTCTGTTTACAGCATCATGATGGTCGCATCCGTGTTTGGCGACATCGCGGTGAACGCACATTGGAAACGTGTATTCGTCTTCGCCATACTGGCGTATCACCCCGCGTGATGGTATTTGGTGCCATTGGTTACACGTCTCGGTCACCTCTTGTTCGCATTGACGGCACTTTGAACAGTGGACGTTACATTTCAGATGTGTTACGACCCGTAGCTCTACCCTTCATTCGATCCCTGCGAAGCCCTACATTTCAGCAGGATAATGCGCGACAGCATGTTGCAGGTCCTGTACGGGCCTTTCTGGAGACAGAAAAAGTTCAACTGCTGCCCTGGCCAGCACATTCTCCAGATCTCTCACCAACTGAAAACGTGTGGTCAATGGTGGCCGAGCAACTGGCTCGTCACAATAAGCCAGTCACTACTCTTGATGAACTGTGGTATGGTGATGAAGCTGCATGGGCAGCTATACCTGTACACGCCATCCAAGCTCTGTTTGACTCAATGCTCAGGCGTCTCAAGGCCGTTATTTCTGCCAGAGGTAGTTGTTTGGGTACTGATTTCTCAGGATCTATGCACCCAAATCGCGTGAAAATGTTATCACAAGTCCGTTTTAGCATAATATATTTGTCAATGAATACCCGTTTATCATCTGCATTTTTCTTGGTGTAGCAATTTTGATGGCCAGTAGTGTAGTAGCAGGCATTTTCTATGTGATTAGCGTCGGTTAATTTAGCGGACCCTTCGGCTGTGACAGGGTCACCAAGGTTTCGACAGACCATGAACCTATGCATGTAACCTTGAGATACGATTTTTGTTATTTTAGAAGACAGGAGTGCGCATAGATTTCTCACCTTGATGACGTATAGGAAACCGAGAATATTGCAATTAACATGAAACTTCCTGGCAGATTAAAACTGTGCGCTGGAGCGAGACTCGAATTCTGAACCTTTGGCTTTCACGGTCAAGTGCTCTACCAACAGAGCTGTACAAGCACGACTCACGACCCGTGCTGATAACTTTACTTCCGCCAGTACCTCATCTCCTAGCTTCTAAACTCATCACAAGTTCTCCTGAGAAACTTGTGAGACTTGCACCCTGCATAGTTTGGATGGTAGCTGATGAGGTACTGGCGGAAGTAAAGCTGTCAGGGCTTGTGTGCTTGTGTAGCTCAATTGGTAGAGCACTAGCTTGTGAAAAGCAAAGGTTCATATTTCGAGTCTTGGTCTAGTATACAGTTTTAATCTGCTTGGAAGTGTCGTGTCGATGCATACTCCGCTGTAGATTGAAAATTTCTGTCTAGATCCTGCCTCGTGTTTACGGTTACAAGGAGAAGGTCAAAGTCAATGTGCGAAAGCACCTCGGACATGCCCCTAGCCTGAATTACACCTTCCACACACTGCGAGTTAAACGCATTGTTCGACCGTCGTTGCACTTGACAGCATGCGTAATTTAAGTATAAGCGAACTCACGTGTCTTCAGACCGCACTACACGGCTCCACATGGTTCAAATGGCTCTGAGCACTATGGGACTTAACTTCTGAGGTCATCAGTCCCCTAGAACTTAGAACTACTTAAACCTAACTAACCTAAGGACATCACACACATCCATGCCCGAGGCAGGATTCGAACCTGCAACTGTAGAAGCAGCGCGGTTCTGGACTGAAGCGCCTAGAACCGCTCGACCACTCCGGTACACGGTTCCAGTCAGGTGCTGTTTAATTTCTGTTTCCTTGGAGCTGTACGCGTAACTGTATGTGCCGTTGAAAGCAATGGCCTTTTGTGATGCGCCCATCTAAAAATATCTATTGCATTCGGTTTGGCTGCCATTGTTCGCTAGGAAATTGGCTGAGCTATACTTGCATTCAGTGACAGCAGCGATTCCTGTCGGATGGAAACTGACTGTCACGGGCAAGGTGTGATCCTAATGTCCGGTTACGATCTTCATACGACCACAAGACCATGAGCGGTAGGTAGACCATTCTTTGTAGACAGCCTGTCCCAACTGAAATGCGAACAAAGCAGACAACTTCATTCGCGTTGTGTTTATGGGCACATGCAGACACGATACCTCTGTTCTACCACTGCGCCAGGTCTCAACATCAGCTTATCTTGCTGCTCTGGTCCCATACAACCGACTCGAAAATACAGGTGACTTCAATGATTTAGGGCCACACGACCACCTGTTACATGACAAACCATCAACGTCGCTCCAAAGGGCCCAGTGAGTTCTTTTAAGTCGATAACTGACATTTCATCCAGTCTCATTCATCTCTGTAAATGGATGATTTATGTTTAACGTCCTACCGACGATCAGGTAATCAGCGACGGAGTACAAGCTCAGATGCGAAATGAAACTGGCCATTTCTTTTTTAAAGCAACAACCCCGACATTGCCTTCAGAGATTTAGTAAACCCACAGGAAACTTAAACCAGAAAGAGAAAAAGACCTCCCACATAAAAGCGTCGATTTTATTGTAGATTCTGTTGTCTAAAGGATATCGGGCCGTTGACTCTCTTAGTATACCGACTTTCTCGCTATGACACCTTTCTTGTGACGACCGCGCCGTTCTTTTTAGTGGCGGTTCAGGTACTATCCACTTTATACTCACAAGACGTGCTCTCCGGGAGTCTAACCACTTTTATTCTCTCTGAAACAATATTACACAATATATGGATAAATTTTATCATTTGTAGTGGCTGACTACTCCAAATTGATCACAGTTGTATCGTCGTGTACCATCATATTGCAGATATCAAGTGAAAGATGTCGGAAGTCACCTTTAATTGCGTCAAATAGTTTATTAATATCTGATAAATAATTATTTGTTATGTCTAAGTAAATTCTTCAAACATTTGGGAAACTGGACAAAATGCCTTTCAAGTCGAGTCGGTGAAGCGAAGTTATCGATTATTTTGAAATAAATTTTACTGGCCGGTTCAGTCACAATAATTTCACATAGAATGAGCGGTTTCTGACGGCATCGGCCATTCTCAGATCGCAAAACACATGCTGTGGTTTAATATCACCACGGTAGATACTACATCGTCAATCCAAATACCACAATTTTTAAAAACTGTATATCAAGGTCATGTATGAATGTTTGACTCTTCTCGTGTCACTATCCAGTTCCCTTTGTTCCTGGATTTCCAAATGCAATAGCTCAGTTCAAGAATGAGTTCAAAATTAGTGGTCGTTAGCTCTGGCCCATTCTAAGAGAATCGTATTCCCACAGTCAGTATCACCATTGGTTAGGAAATACGCAGCTTTGTAATAGTTCATTTTTGTTAAATGCCATATTGTACAACGAGTGCACACTGATGAGCCGGAATATTATGACCACCTGCCTAATGGCCGGTTTGTCTGCTCCGGCACGGATAAAAGCGGCGTGGGTCGTGACATGGAAGCAATGAGGCCTTGGTAGGTCGCTGGAGGATGTTGGCACTACACCTGCACAGACAAATCACCTAATTCCCATAAATTCCGGGGAGGGAGACGATGAGCTCTGACGCCACGTCCAATCGCATCACAGATGTGATCGGTCGTGTTCAGGTCTGGCGAGTTGAGGAGCCAGCGCATCTATTGTAACTCGTCACTGTGTTCGTCGAACCACCCCTGGGCTTGTGACATGGCGCATTTTATTGTTCAAAAAGGACACTACCGTCGGGAAACATGAACGTCATGAAAGGGTGTACGTGATCTGCAACCAGTGTACGATACTCCTTGGCCGTCAAGGTGCCGTAAACGAAGTCCACTAGACATATGGATGCCCATTTGAATGTTCCCCAGGGCACAATGGAGCCGCCGCCAACTTGTCTCCGTCCCGCAGTGTAGGTGTCATGGAAGGCGACAGATTCGCGCCCTCCCCTTGGTATGATGAAGAATGTACCAGCATTCTTCAGACTACGCATCGCTTTGCCATGGTGCGAACGTCCAGTGCCGACGGTCATGTGCCACTTTCAGTCGAAGTTGCGGTTGTCGTTATGTTAACAATGGCACATGCGTGGGTCGTCGGCTGCGGAGGCTCATCGTTAGAAGTGTACGGTTCACTCTGTGTTAATCCACACTTGTACCCTGCCCAGTATTAAATTCTAATGTTTGCTCCGTTACAGTTCGTCGCCTATCTCTCAGCCTACGACGTCCGACGTCAATAATGAGGGATGAGCGTCCAATCGCACGACGTCTGGACGTGATTTAACCTTGGTTTCCCTAAGTGCTGAAAACACTCACAACGGCACTTCTCGAGGACGGCTCTGAGCACTATAGGACTTAACTTCTGAGGTCATCAGTCCCCTAGAACTTAGAACTAACCTAAGGACATCACACACATCCATGCCCGATGCAGGATTCGAACCTGCGACCGTAATGGTCGCGCGGTTCCAGACCGATGCGCCTAGAACCACACCGACCGGCTTCTCGAACACCCAACAAGTCGTACATTTTCCGAAATGCTCGTGCCGAGCCTCCGGGACGTCACAATCTGCCCTCGGTGAAACTCAGATAGAGCACGCCCTTCCCCAGCGCCTAGAACCGCTCGGTCACTCCGGCCGGCCCCATTCTACACACGGACAGCACGCTCACTGATACTGCACGCACCGTGCGTGTGTCTGACTAATCAGTCGCCAGGTGACACTGCTATCGCCTGGGCGGCAGTAGGTCGGTGGTCATAACGTTTTGGCTTATCAATGCTTCATTTAAAAAGTTCATGTTTCATTTGCATTGAAATAGCTGTGATTACATATGGTAGAGCATTACAGTAAATGCTACATTAAATACTTCTTATTAAGAGTGATGACCGGTTATATTTTTTGTGTATAACAGCGTCAGTTGTGGTCGGCTTCCTAAAAATATCACAACTAATCGAACTACCATCAATTATCACAGATAGATCCAAAACAGGAAGGGTCCCATTGTTGCATATAATCATTCACTGCGGTCGGAAAACGTAGTATTCGGCTCTGCTTCACAGACTACATAGTGTCCCATTATCCAGTGCAGTTCATGATCGGGAATTCAAAATAGTGTAGTTCGTAGCACAATCAAATCGATATGACGCGGATTTTGTCGGTAAAATAAACAAAACTTTGTTCCAGAAGTTGAATGCGAAGCGTAAAATTGCTCATTCCCCACTGACATCCGGAGCGATGACCCCTTACCCCAGCAAGTAGCAGATCATTTGCTAATATTAAATTCCGTAGGATACCATTTTCCGACAATATATCCAGCAGAATCGGCAAATGTTTCACTTCTAAACATAGTTCCATCTTTTTACGTCTCCGAAGTAAGAGTGATTTCAGGTGTGCCGCAGGGGAGTGTCGTAGGACCATTGCTATTCACAATATATATAAATGACCTTGTGGATAACATCGGAAGTTCACTGAGGCTTTTTGCGCATGATGCTGCAGTACATCGAGAGGCTGTAACAATGGAAAATTGTACTGAAATGCAGGAGGATCTGCAACGAATTGGCGCATGGTGCAGGTAATGGCAATTCAATCTCAATGTAGACAAGTGTAATGTGCTGCGAATACATAGAAAGAAAAATCCTTTATCATTTAGCTACAATATAGCAGGCCAGCAACTGGAAGCAGTTAATTGCATAAATTATCTGGTAGTAGGCACTAGGAGTGATTTAAAATGGAATGGCCATATAAATTAATCGTCGGTAAAGCAGATGCCAGACTGAGATTCATTGGAAGAATCCTAAGGAAATGCAGTTCGAAAACAAAGGAAGTAGGTTACAGTACACTTGTTCGCCCACTGCTTGAATACTGCTCACCGGTGTGGGATCTGTACCAGATAGGACTGATAGAAGAGATAGAGAAGATACAAAGGAGAGCAGCGCGCTTCGTTACAGGATCATTTAGAAATCGCGAAAGCGTTACGGAGATGATTGATAAACTCCAGCGGGAGACTCTGCAAGAGAGACGCTCAGTAGCTCGGTACGGACTTTTGTTGAAGTTTCGAGAGCATACCTTCACCGATGAGTCAAGCAGTATAGTGCTCCCTCCTACGTATATCTCGCGAAGAGACCATGAGGATAAAATCACAGAGATTAGAGCTCACACAGAGGCATACCGACAATCTTTCTCTCCACGAACAATGCGAGACTGGAATAGAAGGAAGAACCGATAGAGGTAGTCAAGATACCCTCCGACACACACCGTCAGGTGGCGTGCGGAGTATGGATGTAGATGTAGATGCAGAAAGGGTAATGGCAAAAAAACTGGGACAAAGGGAGACTGCAACACTAGAAAAATTTAAGTCATCAGGGATACATGGTATCACTTCCGTTGAGTGTGTCGCTAAATGTATAGGTCAGACGAGGAGAAACAGCGAGAAACCACTTTAGAGAGCACATCAACGATGCCAACGCTAAGTCGTCACTAAGCGCGAATTTCACGGGAACTGATCACCTTGTAAGTGACGTACGAAACAATATGAAGGAACTATATTTCGAAAACTAAGGCAATACCCTTCGTACTGTAGCAAAAGCCGAGATTTATTGTACTCTAAAAAGATTCACTCATTCTACCTTCAATGTGCAGGCAACCTGCGACACTAGGTCCTTTATCAAATTTAGACTGTATATAAAATGGCCGTTACTCTTATAGCCCATTATTTTATCATCACAGGTATTTGGCCTCCCAGACTAGTCTTTGACGTTTGTCAACTAATATTGTATTGTTTTTATGAAACATAGAACTTGCATTAGCAGTCAGACTTTATTAATATTGTACATTTTAAATAACCGCTTTCAGTATTTTCACAAATTGTATTACCACTCAGGCATTAATATTTTACATTTTAACTGTCCCCTTTTAGTAGCTTTATAAACGGGACTCAGTCTTTTCTATACTGTTTTACATTATTTTTAAGCAGTTTAGCACATGCACAGCCGCCCGCACCCTCCACCCCTTCTGCAGCGACAGTGTTCTCTCCGTTGCCGCTGACGCCACCTGTAACCGTCCCCCGCATTGCAGAGCGGTCCGTACTGCCTTGCCTGCCGCCGCTCAACCACCTTCCTGCTCGTAGCACGGTATGGTTCTTCTCGTTTATCGGGTTCACACATTGAAATTGTCTAAGTGCGTTACTACTCTACAGCTTTGTTTGGCACGTTTGGCTTTTATCCATGTTTTATTTCTGTAAATTATGCCACCCCCCTTCATTTTAACTATACACAACGCGCTATTTGTTTATAACTTACGTGAATGTTGGGGAGCGACTCTAAGGCAGTCATTTTTCCAACTGTGAGTCGTTAAAAAGAACCTCTGTGAGTACTCCTCATGTATTGCTACGTAATACTACTTTTCAGTATACCTTTATTCTTGAGACCATGCTGAGAATTCTATTCAATAAATGCTTCCCTATTAATTTTGTACAGATCATTTGAGGATGCGACTTTACGATGCGAAATTAGTCGTGAGTTTTAATAAAAAGTATTTGCAGTCAGTGCGGATCATTTCATTCAAAATGTAGTAATTTGGCTGGGGTTGCCCACAGTTTAAAATAACATGCTTTAGACTAAATACCTTTTTTATGTTTTTTAGAATTGTTACTTTGTTCAGCCTATATTGTGGTAGGAGTGAAATGTACTCGAACTGTATCCCTTGGATCAGTTTTCCCTGCGAAATGTTTTAATCAATTTTCAATAGTCTGAGCACTTACCATTTTGTTGGTCACGTCTGAAATCAGGGCGGAATTAAATTTTCCTTTGTTACTACGACCGATCTATTTAAGCGGAAATACTGATCGATTATTCAGTCTCGTCAGTAATGTGTCACAGCTTTTCGTTCCACACATTTGACGTACCGTGCAGAGAGATAAGGCACCTCGGTAGTACTGTAACAAAACTTTTATGTAATTGCGATCACGGTAGGCTGAATAATATACCAGGTACTTACATCACCACGACCAACGCGTTATTTAACATCGATTTTGTATTTCAGTTTGGATTTATTCCATGGCATGTCGTTCTAGATCGCTTTGCTGCTCCATCACTGTTTTCATGGCTAGAGACGTCATCTGTTAACAACACAGCAAGAGGCATGTGAACAGTGACTGATAATCCACAAAACCGTCTATGGTTCACTGACTAATTGCAACAGTCAGACGGTAACAGGCTCAATCAGCGATATGACAGGAACGGCTATTTGAAACAAAAAGTTGATACGAAAATATGAAGAGTTTCGAATGGTGTCCGAGGTATAATGCATTTAACGTAGTGGCTACCCGACTTGCTCAGCCGGTGCAGAAGGCGATGTACAAAATTGTCTTCTTATGAAAAATTTTATTTGCCAAGATCGCTATGTTAGTACATTAGTGGATTACTAGTGCCGGCAATATGAATTACCATTTTCGAATGTATAAACGAAAAACCTGTTGAGTTAAAAGCCTGAAAGCATCATAAAAACAACGTAGGCCATACACGAAAACTCAATGAAAAAAAATTACGTACCCATAAAACGGGGCAGTGGTACTTATGATTTATACCACTCTGTCACGAGAAGAACATGTGGTGTGGTATAATATAATAAATCTCACAGAATTCTTTTCATGTGGGTGGAAGCAATCCGAAGCGAAAATAGAACCTAATACGTAAAATTAAATAAAACATACCATATGAAATTCGAGCCTTAAAACAACATGCCAAATGTGCAACCAAGATCCATGTACAACTTAAAATTCCTATGGAATGAACAAAACGGATGTATTCCCTATACTATCGTTTCGTGATTGAACGCCATGTTAGCTATGACAGAGTAACTAACATCTGGGCCTAGAGTAGAAAGGAAACACTGAGTGCTAGGACGTACCACCAGATGGCGGTCTACAGTATGTGACGTCAGATAGATATAATGTAACAGGGTCGCATGTTTGTGTAACATTAGAATTCACAAAGTTAATTCCACATGACAGTAGTATGCACGTAGTAATCATAACGGCAAAGTACACAGCTGTGCGTAAAGAGACACAGCGTTCTGTAAAGTGACACAGATGGTAGCCCACGATATCAGAATAACTCGATGAAAAATCTTTTTACGTAACGATGACGTAATATACTACATGTAATATTAAACTATTACATCACATAGGACACATATGGAATTGTTTTTAGAGGAAAACTACACAGTTGGCATTTACAGAGAAACTAAATTGGATTTGACCTCATTGGACGGTTTCGGTGCAAGCGAAGGGTGCCAAAAATTAATAGTTGTAAGATATGAAACTGTAAAACAAGCCACTATTCAATGTAGGATAGCAATATAAAATACTTTTAATGCATAAAACTTTTTAAAAAGATGCACCCGTCTCAAAAATATATCAATACAATTTTTTTTTACTAAATTCAAATCAGCGCGCTGCCACTGTATGAGTAAAACCGTATTTGGTTTAAAGCCACTAGACATCATTTATGGAGACACACAGGGTGGCTAGCTATATGAGGGAAGTTACCAGAAGCTACGCTTATCGGCCGACTATATTATACAAATCCAGTGATAATTTGTTTTCACATCCTGAGGAAATAGGTACGAACAGATAAACATTGCTTGATGCAGTAATCACGACATTATCTGTCATGACTGCTGGCTCTGAGAGTTACGTATGTATCAGCACGATATATTATAAGTAATGTTTTACTGTTATTCTCATAGAGTGTGCGACGTATGCGAAGAGAGTCTTTTGTTAGTACTAAGGTAAAACGTGCAACCTCATAGAAGTCACATCCTGCAGCATTCTAATGATTTCACGAAATCAGGGTGACGCTCCTTAGCTCAAGAAGTAGCAATAAGCCCCAAATCAAATGCCAGACGAATACTAATGGTACAGATGAAAATACCTGAAACATGCAAAAGGGTGATTTCATAGTTGAAGAAGCAACAGCATGTCGTTACCATACATAAAATAGTGCACTTAAACTAAGTAACAAGAAATGAAATACTAAAGTGTGCAACAGCCCGTATATGCAACCTGTGGTATCATTAACTCGGCTTCTAATCTATTGGTTAATAAAAATCGCCCGTATTTTTTGCGGTATGAGTGGTCGTGGAATTGTCAACATAAGAAACCTCAACCCACTACACTGTTACAATGTAGCTCAAGGTCTAAGTCAAAACACACAAACTATGGGGTGTTGTAATAACGTAGCGACAAAATGAGACTAAACATCCTCCAAAAACACCGGAATGGTAGCCTGAGTAGGTCTGCATACGAAGTCTCATGGTGACAGCTTGAGCATTCACGTCGACTCATGGACCAGCGAGGACCTCTCCTTCAAGTTGGTGGTTGCCAGACTGCAAGCTTCTGTCTAATGGTTGGGGTCTTTATAGTGGCATGGTGTGTTCTTGCTTTCGCAACGCATCGGTTCCTGTAACGTATCTACAACAGAGCATACAACCTAGGCGTGACGTAATCAGGCTAACTCGCTACAGTGGTTCTGCCTTTCTGCTGTGTCCATGTTATTACGACTTTCGTCCCTCAGCTGCTCCATGACGTGGTGATCGGTTGGTATCGTAGCAGCAGTCCCTGTTACGTCAGCAAGCATTCCGTGACTTTATCGTGTTTGGCTGCCTTGGTATATGCCTCTTCCCTGTCTTCTTGTATTAGCCGTGGCAGTGTCGTTATTTTATTCAGCAAAAAAATACTATTGGTGTTAAAACATCAACAGAGAATACAGTTGCAGGCTCCTAGCGTCCAGTGTTCAAACCAGCAATGTTGGTACGACAGGCCGTGTTTGATCGCAGAGAAGCTGCCTCACCTGCCACTGCTGCGATCGGCTAAGCAAACAGAGGAACAAGACTGACGTCGTTTCTCTGCAACTACCGGAAGAAAAACACAGTCCACAGAAGCCTGTCGCAAACGGAATACGAACTGCCAGCAAGCCATGCGTCTCACATATCCCCTGCTCTCCTAACATCGACGCGTAACACTTCTTTAGAGACATAAAGTGAACCGTAAAGCCGGTGGTCGTATGACAGAGTTAAAAATGCAATACACTGAAGCACCCATTCCCCAGTTTCTGAGGCTATTCCGTGAAGAAGGGCACAATAACACGGCCAAAACATTGGTTGTTTTAGAATTTTAGCACTTTAGAAGAAGATGCGCCAATACGTCGGGAGGATTTTTCTTGTTAATTAAACCGCAGCAACTGTTGAATAATCCTTTGTTAGTACAATCGGTTTCGGAACACTAAGGTTACATCACTGGGTACGTCTGACTAGGAAAACAGAGATTGAAGGAAAATTAAAAAAAAAAAAATTGACAAGAGGTGCAATGAAATCAATATGTAACTTTAACTGAATACGCACCTTCGTGAACACAGGCCCACAGTTAACAATTTGTCAAATAATTTTAATTTTGCATCGACAAAATAAAGGTCGCACTTTAAATATACTTGAGAAAACAGAGATTCAGCGTTGGGGGAACCGCTATCTGGGATATATATTAAACAGCCAAATGGAGTTAAGTCACCACAATGTACCTGCTAATATTGTCAGCCAACCTCGTAATAGATAACTTTCTATTTATTGTATTACATCTATCTTCATTTTACTCTCATATGTTTTATTATTTTTGTAATATATACTGACGAAAAAAATCACAACACGGACAAATAAGTAATGAAATTACGGTAAAACATTTCTCTAGGTAACATATTTCAGTGATGAACATTGCAAGACCACAGGTCAATGTGAACGCAAGTTAAATCATTGCAAATGTGAAATGATGGTACATTAATAATCGGTGCAACCCCAGAACGTTGAATTCAAGCATGCAAACGTGCATGCATTGTTTTGTGCTGGTGCCGGATGTCAGTTTGTGGGGTGGAGTTCCAAGCGTGTTATACTTGGTCGGTCAATATAGGGGTGAATAATACTACTTGTGGATGACGCTGAATTTGTCATCTGATGATGTCACATATGTGTTCCATTGGAGACAGACCTGGTGATCGAGCAGGCCAAGATAATATGTCGACATTCCTTGAAGAATACTGAGTTACAGCAGCGGTATGTGAACGAACATTGTCCTGCTGGAAACACCCGTTGGAATGGTGTTCATGAATGGCACCACAACAGAGGGAATCATCAGACTTACGCAGAATTTTGCTGTTAGGATACGTGGGATACGAGAGTGCTCCTGCTGTCATACGAAATCTAACCCCAGAGCATAACTCCAGGTATTGATCCAGTATGTCTAGCACTTGGACAGGTTGGTTGCAAGCACTCAGCTGGTCTCCTAACCACACTCGGCAGTCACTGTCACCGAGGCAGAATCAGCTTTCATCAGAAAACACTACAGACCTTCATCCTGCCGTCCAGTGAGCTCTCGTTTGACACCACTTAAGTGTCAAATAATGGCACGCTACAGGGCGTCTAGCTCAGAGCTGTCCTTGAAGTAACTGATTTGTAACAGTTCTCTGTGTCACTGCGGTGCCAACTGCTGCTCAGATTGCTGCTCCAGATGCACTACTACGCGCCACAGCCATACTCCGAACACTATGGTCTGCCCTCTCGGTAACGTCACGTGGCCGACTGAAGCTCCATCTTCTTGACACCGAACATTCTCATGACTACCGCTGCCAACAGTCATGTACTGTGGCTACAGTTATGCCAAGTCTTTCTGCAATATCAGAGCAGGAACATTCAGTTCCTCGTAGCCCTCTTACACAACCCCTTCACAGTAAGTGAGATGTTGGTAATGGCGTCTTGTTGCCTTAAAGGCAGTTCTTGACTGAGTCTCACCACGTCCAATCTCAAAGATAGTTAACGCTTACTACCGTTACGGCGTGTGTTTATAGCATATACGATTTTCACGCTCATAATGACGCTACTGGCGCCATCCTTATGTGACTGGCGCGAAATTGGAATAGATATAGTCTTTCAGATGTAGGAACACGCCTGCCAACTTTTGTTTATGTCGCACAATTCCTTATCGGTGTTACGATTCTTTTTTCTGTCAGAGTAATGATATGAAAGTAAGAGTGCCCCCCGACACTCTTATTCTCGTTTTAGTGTTTATTATCTTTATTTAATCTTGCAGTGCCAACCATTTTCGGTTCTGCTTCGCGCTTTCCTGACAATTGACAGACGTCCGCGTCCTCAGTATTCAGCTGCTATCGGTCCGTGCTTGTTCTCGCCATAAAAAGTCTGCTGCATACGGTAAGACCCGTTATTTTAGCCTAATATTTATTTGTATCCCTTGCCACTCGTTAATTCCTCTTCCCGCTTTATTATCATTGTGGGTTCTTGTTGTTCAGTACGGTTTATAAAATTGTAGTACTTTTGTAGTACTGTCCATTCCATGACCCTACATAATAATATCGTTATTTTCCACTAGTTGAACTTGATGCAACAGACTTTGCTAGTGTTATTCAGTCCTTGTTCCGGTTAATATATTT
This sequence comes from Schistocerca serialis cubense, assembly GCF_023864345.2. Lineage (NCBI taxonomy): Eukaryota > Metazoa > Arthropoda > Insecta > Orthoptera > Acrididae > Schistocerca > Schistocerca serialis. Next base: position 237,584,824 of record NC_064641.1, on the reverse strand, counting down.
TTATTGCATTATTCTCTATATCAAGAAACAAGCACAGATACGAAGTTGCCTAGATAAATGTGCAACGTATATTCGGGAAAATAGTAAAAGATTTTAACACGGCAACAAAGACTGCTTGTTTCTTCATATCATACAGAAAAGTGTAAAACTTTTATTATACTCCGCGTTTCGTTTTACAACTTGAGGCATTACCATGGCCGTGTGCTTCATTCCGCCACTCTTGTCTTTACTGCGAGTCCTTTGAAGAACGTTTTAATACAGCATGACCCAGATCGATGGGGGCTCCAATAACATCTACATTTTGCTGTAAATGATTTGACTGTCTGTATTCTGCTTAATGCGAACCCAATTCTCTGAGGTTTATTGTCCTATTCGTACATTTAGTATTTAAACATCATTGAAGTTATAATCACATTGCACTGGGTATCTTATCGAAAAAGCTTTTCATATTGCTCCACTCTCTTTTTCCTATTCTGATTTATCTGGTGATGGAGTGTTCCGAAACAGACTGTACTAATAAACGGCTATTCGACAGCGGCTGTAGTTTTGTTTAACAAGAATGCATTCTTACAGCTATGAATGCCCACAATAAAAAGCGTGTTACAGAAGGATTTTAATGAGGTTTCATGTGTATTTATATCAAAAGTCACTTGTAATCTATTTTCTGTATTTATACGATAATAAAAAATTTCATTGACTGAGGAGAATCATAAACGTAACATCATACGACAACGAAACATATAAAGTATGCGCAGTTGGAAAGGAGATATTCACTGTAGCGGCATTGTATGTAAGCCCGGTGGGCGAATGTCTTTTTGCCGAGATATGGTGGTGGTATTGTCAGCTGCACAAGCGGAGTTGACGGTTTGTTGCATTTTCCTAATTTCCGTAGAGCTTTTTCCGCAGTTCGTTGTATGACGGTTTCCTCCCGATCAGAGCAAAGAACGGTTATCCAGATTCTTCGCGCAGAAGAGGAGCGTGCTTCACAGTTTTACCGCAGGCTGAAAGTGACGTATGGAGGGCGGTGTCCCGCCGCGGCGCACAGTATTCCGTTGATGTCAGCGTCGTGAAGCGGGACGCGTGACAGACAACATCGTCGAGTTCCTTCAGAAATTTCGATCAAACGTCCTGGAACACCCTCGTTGCAGCCCCAATATCTCCCCATGTGACTCGCATATCATCGGCCCATTAAAACAGCCTTTGAAAAGTCAGAGTTTCGCCTGTGATAAGAGAGCGCAAGCTCCTATGGGAAACTAGATTCGTCAGCAACCCACCAGTTTCTACACTGAAGCCACCTACTCGATTCCTACCCAGTATCAATGGCAATTATGTGTGACTGTACTGTTTCAAATGAAATGTAATTATAATATTGTTGTTAAAATTGCTTGAAGCATAACTGTACTTGAACCGTCAATAAGGGCGGTTAACAAACAACAACTCAAGTACACATGTTATTCCAAAAACGTTATCGTGGAAGTAGGGGCCAGGAGGTGCTGGTGAAACAACACACACTACTAATGTTATCTTTTTTATTTTAAAAGGCTCTCTCAGTAATAAATTTTTAAGTCTGACATTAAAAAAAAATTTCAAAACGATTTCAAATAGCTTGACAATCTTCATTATGAAAAGGAGATTACCAGGTATGACACTAACAACTTGCCAATAATGAGATTTCAACTTGACACACACACACACACATATATATATGTAGACAACAGTTAAAAAACTCTCTTAAAAATAGCTCTATGTAAAGGACATTGCAAGATTTGACGTTAACAATAAGGAGATTTTAAACTTGTTATATCAATAAGGGAACAAATCCAAAAAAAGCTCTAAGCTGCTAGCTTGCACTAAGCAAAAATAGTTGTCTCTCGCCATTTACATAACTTATATTTGTTACAAGATAAATGTGAATAAGCCAGCACACAAAACCTCACATTAAAGGCAGTTCCTTAGCTCGGTGAGGGAGTGACACTTGTAAAGTGGCCCAAATCACATTAGGCGGAATAGTTACTGGTGGTCTACAGAGCCATAGCAGATCAGCCACAAACAATCCAGAGCTAATAGAGAGCATCATGACTGATACAGGGATTAGTGATCACAAGGTCGTTGTTGCTAGGCTCAATACCGTTTCTTCCAAATCCACCAGAAACAAACGCAAAATAATTTTATTTAAAAAAGCGGACAAAGTGTCACTAGAAGCCTTCCTAAGACACAATCTCCATTCCTTCCGAACTGACTATGCAAATGTAGACAAGATGTGGCTCAAATTCAAAGATATAGTAGCAACAGCAATTGAGAGATTCATACCTCATAAATTGGTAAGAGATAGAACTGATCCCCCATGGTTCACAAAACAGGTTCGAACGCTGTTGCAGAGGCAACGGAAAAAGCATGCGAAGTTCAGAAGAACGCGAAATCCCGAAGATTGGCTAAAATTTACAGACGCGCGAAATTTGGCACGGACTTCAATGCGAGATGCCTTTAATAGGTTTCACAACGAAACATTGTCTCGAAATTTGGTAGAAAATCCGAAGAAATTCTGGTCGTATGTAAAGTACACAAGCGGCAAGACGCAGTCAATACCTTCGCTGCGCAGTGCCGATGGTACTGTTACCGACGACTGTGCCGCTAAAGCGGAGTTATTGAACGCAGTTTTCCGAAATTCCTTCACCAGGGAAGTCGAATGGAATATTCCAGAACTTGAAACACGAATAGCTGCTAGCATGAGTTTCTCAGAAGTAGACACCTTAGGGGTTGCGAAGCAACTCAAATCGCTTGATACGGGCAAGTCTTCAGGTCCAGATTGTATACCAATTAGGTTCCTTTCAGATTTCCGGAAAGCTTTTGACACCGTTCCTCACAAGCGACTTCTAATCAAGCTGCGGACTTGTGGGGTATCGTCTCAGTTGTGCGACTGGATTCGTGATTTCCTGTCAGCAAGGTCGCAGTTCGTAGTAATAGATGGCAAATCATCGAGTAAAATTGAAGTGATATCAGGTGTTCCCCAGGGAAGCGTCCTGCGACCTCTGCTGTTCCTCATCTATATAAATGACCTGGGTGACAATCTGAGCAGTTCTCTTAGGTTGTTCGCAGATGATGCTGTAATTTACCGTCTAGTAAGGTCATCCGAAGACCAGTATCAGTTGCAAAGCGATTTAGAAAAGATTGCTGTATGGTGTGGCAGGTGGCAGTTGACGCTAAATAACTAAAAGTGTGAGGTGATCCACATGACTTCCAAAAGAAATCCGTTGGAATTCGACTACTCGATAAATAGTGCAATTCTCAAGGCTGTCAATTCAACTAAGAACCTGGGTGTTAAAATTACGAACAACTTCAGTTGGAAAGACCACATAGATAATATTGTGGGGAAGGCGAGCCAAAGGTTGCGTTTCATTGTCAGGACACTTAGAAGATGCAACAAGTCCACTAAAGAGACAGCTTACACTACACTCGTTCGTCCTTTGTTAGAATATTGCTGTGCGGTGTGGGATCCTTACCAGGTGGGATTGACAGAGGACATCGAAAGGGTGCAAAAAAGGGCAGCTCGTTTTGTATTATCACGTAATAGGGAAGAGAGTGTGGCAGATATGATACGCGAGTTGGGATGGAGATCATTAAAGCAAAGACGTTTTTCGTCGCGGCGAGATCTATTTACGAAATTTCAGTCACCAACTTTCTCTTCCGAATGAGAAAATATTTTGTTGACCCCAACCTACATAGGTAGGAATGATCATCAAAATAAAATAAGAGAAATTAGAGGTCGAACAGAAAGGTTTAGGTGTTCGTTTTTCCCGCGCGCTGTTCGGGAGTGGAATGGTAGAGAAATAGTATGATTGTGGTTCGATGAGCCCTCTGCCAAGCACCTAAATGTGAATTGCAGAGTAATCATGTAGATGTAGATGTAGAAAACCATATGGTCCCACGCGCTGATCTCCTGCACCACGGCTTCTAAGCTTCATAAGCCATGTACACACATGCGGGTAAGGCAGACTTAGTCCCTGACAACCATGCGGGCGGTATCGATCCAAACAGCAAGCCAAACCGAATGCGCCACTCCAAACACTAAACACAAAGCGAAAGCACTCTGGTTGGCATGCTTTTGAAAGGGCCGGACATAACTATGGCTCAGTACTGTAGTGTCGCGGAATAGCAAAGAGTTGGAAACGTGGAATATTGTCAAAGAGTCGTTGCCTATGCCAAGAGCCAGAGGCAGTAGGTTAGCCAAGAGGTAAGAGGATTGCACATGTATCGGAATGTGTCGTCACACAGGGGCAATGGCCTGGTTACACACAACAGGCGAAAGAGAATTGCTTAGCACGTGGGTTTGTGTTAGACGGAGACTTTTGTAGAGTGCAAGACAGAGGTATAGAGTCAGCTGTACTGCATTTCATAACTTCGCGTAAGTCTGTCGTAACAACACGTAACTCTGTCACAAGAACACCTAAGGGGCGAGTACGACAGATAATCAGCAGTATAAGTGGAACGAATGCAATCATTACAAACGAGCATGACGTCAGGACGTCGCCCGTGCTTCCTTTAAATACGCCAGCTTTGATAGCAACAAGGCACTCGCAGTTAGATTTGCAGTTACATGTGTACTGGGTCGCTGCGTAGCGCTCAGCTCAGTGATCGACATGTTAATCTTCATAAAGGAGATGTTGCAGTAAGGGTGGCCCATCTAGCAGCAGACGTGAGGGGACAGTACCAGATCTGGTCCTCTCTGCTGCCACTGTCAATCATCCACCTAGGATTAGCAGAAATCGCGGCAGAGTTGCTCGCCGCCAATGCTGACCACATCAGTGAGCCGTCGTCGAGATCGTGCTGGGCCTAGGCCCTGTGCATCTGCTGTCACAACCGGGTGAGCCGACGATGCTGTGGGATTGCACCCCCTTCCGCCCGTCCACTGCGGACGAGCCACCAGGAGGAGCAGAGGTGGGATAGAATACACTCGGCACTACGAGAACGCTTCTCGTGCCGACAGCGCCGGAACTCCAACCCGGAGCCTCCTATGCGCAACGGCCTGCATCCGCCGTCACAGCCGGGCGCCGCCAGCCACACGCGGCCGAAGTAAGGGCATTTCACCGCTGCATCACGGCACACGGCGCTGCGTTAGAAAGACTGGTGCGGCCCAGAGCTGGTGTCATCGCTACGAGTCAGCGAGGAATCGGGGAAGGTCGTTGATATCACCAAGCTCAGCCAGCCTGTGTTACGCGGCCCACATTGTACTCGGCAGGAATAAAGGTGCCATGAATTAATAATGTTTCTTTGGCGTTTCTGACGCGTCCACAGTCATTCCCTAGCATCCTGACAACTGGAGAGGTCACCGCTCGGCTTTCAGTCCACCATAGGCGACCGGGACCACCGGAGCGCCTACAGTACTCTCCTTTTTATTTGGGAGTAGTTTACACTTTTAAAACGCCACAGTAAACGTTATGTGGCTCATACGTCAAACTAGAGACTTTTTTGTTCGAAAGAATTCGAAGATGAATCCGTAAGACTATCCATTGTCGTCAGTATCAAAACCAGTGAGCCGGCCGGTGTGGCCATGCGGTTCTAGGCGCGTCAGTCTGGAACCGCGTGACCGCTACGGTCGCAGGTTCGAATCCTGCCTCGGGCATGGATGTGTGTGATGTCCTTAGGTTAGTTAGGTTTAAGTAGTTCTAAGTTCTAGGGGACTGATGACCCCAGATGTTGAGTCCCATAGTGTTCAGAGCCATTTGAACCATTTTTGAACCAAAACCAGTGAGAGTTTCTAGAGTTTTCGTTACGGCACCGCCCAGTGAAGTGGCGTAGTGCTAAGTCACTGGACTGTACTCAGACAACAGACCACTGACAAAGTCCAGTGAATGGCGTTAACAGCCTTAATGTGGACAACCCGCATTCGACTTCTTGTGAGCAACCCAGATTTTGCTGTGGCGGTAGGAACAGAGTTCAGTCAAACTACTGAAACCAACAGGCGAGCAAGTCGCAGAAGTTAACGGCACGAGCCTGCGATCACACATCACTCTTGCTGAGCTGTTGACACGTAGGGCGCAGTCTCCTGCGAAAAAAGACTTGGAAATTCCTGCATTGTGCCAGAACTGCAGTGCGGTCTTGGCACAGCCGCGACCTGCCTGAAGGGAGAGAAATGAATTGCCCTCACGCCATGCACTGCGCCGCCGCCTATCCACAAATACAGTCGCGGCCGAGTTACGGGCGCCAGCCCGCAGGCGGGAGTGAACGCGTCTTCTTTTTCACTTTACGGCTGTCTGTAAATACGCGAATGCCGCAGAGCACCTCGTTCCACTTAGCTCCGCACTAGGGAACCGAGACGCGCAATCTGTGGAATGTTCTCTGAGTGCGGAAGAATATTTTCACAGCCTTCATGCAAAATGCATGGAGTCTTACCCACAAGTCGTACGATGGTAGCTAGTGAGAGGAGCAGTAAATCCGAGTAGCAGTACCGCGGCCGTCACCTTGACAGTCTCGCAAAAGAACTCGTAAGTGACACGCTTCATGGCTTAGTCACTGAGTGAGCTGAACATTGTCGAAATGCACGCTGCCTTAAATCTCAAAACATTTGTGAAGCATTTCTGCACAGATTAGTCCTACCTAAAAACGTGACAATCAAAGTTGGAACAGCGACAGCTTCGTAGGTAAGATATCACAGAAGAAGGCTGATTTGATATTCTGATAGTTCATATGCGTCTTGCGGTACAGTTACTGTCGGCATTTCCTCGACTGGTGATGATGTGTTCGGGATGTATGCTGACCACTCCCCTCGTCATTCGCGCAGTTTCTGGGCTACCAACACTTAATGGGTCATGTGCAGCTTTAGCAGTCTGCAGCATTCGGATATTTTTTTGTGATTCTAATGTTAATGTTACATGCTATTTTTAAAAATGTTCCAAATGCGGTAAACACTGAAGCGCCAAAGAAACATACCTATTCAAAAACAGAGATATGTTAACGGGCAGAATAAAGCGCTGCGGTCTGTTACGCATATATAAGACAACAAGTGTCTAGCGCAGTTATTAGTTCGGTTACTGCTGCTACAGTGGCTGGTTATCATGATTTAAGTGAGTTTGAACGTGGTGCTATAATCGACGCACGATGGATGGGACACAGCATCTCCGAGATAGCGTGAATATCAGGAATCCGGTAAAACATCACATCTCCGACATCGCTGGGAGCGGAAAAAGATCCTGAAAGAACTGGACCAACGACGGCTGAAGAGAATCGTTCAACGTGACAGAAGCGCAACCGTTCCGAAAATTGCTGCAGAGTTCAATACTGAGCTATCAACAAGTGCGAACCATTCAAACAAACATAATCGATATGGGCTTTTGGAGCCGAAGACCCAAACGTGTACCCTTAATGACTGCACGACACAAAGCTTTACGCCTCGCCCGGGCCTGTCAACACCGACATTGGACTGTTGATGACTGGAAACATGTTGCTTGATCGGACGAATCTCGTTTCAAACTGTATCGAACGGATAAACGTGTACAGATATGGAGACAACCTCATGACTCCATGGATCCTGCATATCAGCTGTTCAAGCTGGTAGAAGCTCTGTAATGGTGTGGAGCGTGTGCAATTGAAGCGATATGGGACCCCTAATACGTCTAGATACGACTCTGACAGGAGACACATGTGTAGGCATCTTGTTTGATCATCTGCATCCGCTCATGTCCATTGTGCATTCCGACGGACTTGGGCAGTTCCAGAAGGACAATGCGACACCACACACGTCCATAATTGAGAGGTTCCAGGAATACTTGAACACTTGTCTGAGTTTAAACACTTCCGCTGACCACAAACTCCCCATATATGAACATTATTGAGCATATCTGGGATGCCTTGTACGTGCTCTTCAGAACAGATCTGCACCCCTTGTACTCTTACGGATTTATGGATAGCCCTGGAGGATTCATGGTGTCCATCCCATCCAGCACTACTTCAGACATTAGTCGAGTCCATAACACGTCGTGTTGCGCCACATCTGCGTGCTCGTGGGGGCCCTACGATATTAGGTAGGTGTACCAGTTTCTTTGGCTCTTCAGTGTATTTTTCATTTACATATGGCAGAAAGGAAATTTCGCATACTGCAATGGCTGTCACTGCCCTGTTTCCCGAGCCATTTAGGTTTCGATATTCACCCTACACAGCATAACTATTCCAGTAATTGGGAAATATGGAGCTTGGACGTTAGAGGATGTCACCTAGACATTGGGAGTTTCGTAGTGCAGGAAGCCCACTACTCACCTTCGAATCAGTACTCGAACACCTTTTCTTTCTAAGAATATACGAATGGGCGAACTGGTTCCCTTTGCAAAGGGTGACTAGAAGGATCCAGTAATCTCTACGTACAAGTGAATGAAGTAATTATGATGTAGGCCTCTCCAGTACTGATTGGATGTTACCAAGTTAATGTTACTTGTCGATTTGATTAATTTTCACAGTTCGTTTCTTTAGACCAGTATAATGCTATTTAGACTGAGTGGACAATTCACTTATAAAGGATCACTATACAAAATAGTAAGCTTAATAAGATCATCAGAAGATCAAAAGTAACTGCAAAATGACTTAAAGACAATATCCATATGCCTCTGAACATGGAAAAGAGGAGGTCATCCATATGAGTACAAAATGAAATCTGTCGAATTTCGGTTACATCTTGTGTAGTAGAACTGTAGTTTTGCAGTTGTCACGAAGCAGACGCAGTCAGTGTGCTTTTTTAGCTGTATGTGCTGCCTGCACCAGTAGTTAAGCAAGAGTGGTATGGCTCCACGTTGCATTGATCCAAAATTTATTCAAGATAGTAGATCCAAGATGACGTTGATAGATGTGGGAATCTCACAATGACGTCATGACAGGAAGTTCAAATTTTGGCTAGAAATTGGTGAATTGGGCTACTTCCACTAACCTGTCAAGCAACCAACACCTCTTTCTTGGAACTGGCTTGAAACAGCCCCAATCTGTGCTGGGCTGCTGGATAGGATAGACGTGAGTCTTCATTTTGCTTGCATTGGTAACTCAAACGACTTGAGTTGTTATAGGCAGTAGCTCCATCCAATGTGTTCACCACTAGGTCCAACTGATCTAGTACACATTAACGCCACCAGAGGGCACTGTCATCATTCCCGTGATATAATCCAACATGGCGGTCTTTGGAAACAATGATGGGAAAAGGACTCCGTCTGTGTGCAGCTACTGGAGAGGTAAAAGCGCACTTTATTTATTTGGAACAATTACTTTAGGGATGGATTTCACGTAGTTTAGTTATTATGCTGATACAAAACACTTGCTGTGACATGCTAGGAGTCATAATAAATAGCCTACAGATCTGAAAACTGCTCGTAAATACCGAAATAATGAAGTACACTGATGTACAGACATGCAAACAACTCGTAAATTTTCAAAATAGTGCATTTAAAATGCTCTGCAGACACGCTCACTAATTAATAACTGTCGAAATACTGCACAGCCTACAGACATGTTCCAAAATAATGCAGTGCACTGCTACAGAGACACGTTCACTACAGGTAAAATTGGCAAAATAATGTATGTATAGCGAATTGCAAACACGCTCACAACACTTAAACAGCCGAAATAATACAGTGTACAAACACTCATAGCGTACAAAAACACTTTAAAACTATCGTTAGGAATTCAGCCACAACGTATCAGCTGTCTGTTCAATACAGAGGTCCGAGGCCGAATGATGACTGGATGTGGAGGGCGCGCTCGCTGTCCCAGCCTGTCCCACAAGCGAGACGCCTCTGGGTCTCTTCTGTAAGACATGCTTCGACTTCTGTTTGTGTAATTGTTCTGATTTTCCTGTCTGTGCTTAGACAGTACTCTCTTTCCAAACAACGAGAATGCTCTTATGATTGATGGTGTTTTCGCAAGCATGCACACACAAAATGAAGACTTTTAGCGATGAGAATATGAGTGAACATTTACCGATTCTGAATCTTATGTTGATAGCAGGACGATACGATTTCTGGGAAGGGTAGCAGGTGATTGATGGGGTGCCTAGTTATGACCATCAGGACGAATGCATTCAATGTTATTCTGGGATATTTTTGTTAACAGGGCCTGTTAGTACAATAATTTTCATAGAGACAAGCTGAGACATCATGAAGGCTCCTACAACAAAAGCGACTGTTCAAAAAAATGGTTCAAATGGCTCTGAGCACTATGGGACTTAACATCTGTGGTCATCAGTCCCCTAGAACTCAGAACTACTTAAACCTAACCAACCTAAGGACATCACACACATCCATGCCCGAGGCAGGATTCGAACCTGCGACCGTAGCAGTCGCGCGGTGCCGGACTGCGCGCCTAGAACAAGCGACTGTTAACTATTTCTGTGGCGCCTTGCGATTTCTGGTAAGGGTTGATTTGTAATTGATGGGCTGCCCTGTTAGAATTGCTAGGAAGAATGCATCCTGTGTTATTCTGGGTATTTTCGTAAACAGTTTCTGAAATCATTGCGAAATATTTCTGTAGCGTGACCAGAGGGAGACCTCGCTCTTATTTAGATAGACGTGGGATGTATAGCTCTGCCTGCGAGGGTGGGTCGCTAGGCTAACATTTGGTTCAGCAATTACGCCGGCGCTGGACCTGCAGGTGCATAGGCGGTGTGTCAGCACAGCAGCCACAGTGGGCAGGTAAACATGTGTTCGCCCAGAGGCGTCTCGCATGTGGCACAGTCTGGGACAGCGAACGCGCCCTGCACGTCAGGGTATCATTCTGCCTCGGACCTCTGTAGGGAACAGATAGCTGATACATTGTGGCTGAATTCCTTAACGATAGTTAGAAAGCGTTTTTACATGCAATGAGTGTTTGTGCACTGCATTATTTCGGCTGTTTAAGCGTTTCGAGCGTGATTGCAATGCGTTATACATACATTATTTCGCCGATTTCACCTGTAGTGAACGTGTCTGTGGAGCAGTGTACTGCATTATTTTGTGAACATGTCTGTAGGCTGTGCAGTTCGACAGTTAATAATTAGTGAGCGTGTTTGCAGAGCGTTTTAAATGCATTAGTTTGGCAAGTTACGAGTTGTTCGCGTATGTGTGTACATCAGTGTACTGCATTATTTCGGTAATTTACAAGCAGTTCGCAGATCTGTAGGCTATTTATTATGATCCCAAGCATGTCACGGTGAGTGTTTTGTATCAGCATAATAAATAAACTACGTGAAATCTATCCCTAAATTAATTCTTCCAACTTCCCACTGAAAATAAAACACTTTTACCTCTCCAGTAGCTGGACACAGATGGAGTCCTTTTCCCGCCATTGTTTCCAAAGACCACCAGCTTTTATTTTATCATGGGAATGATGACAGCACCCTCTGGTGACATTACTGTGTACTAGGTCAGTTGGACCTATCGGTAAACACGCTGGATGGAGCTACTGCCTATGACAACTGAAATTGTTTAAATAAACAATGTATGCAAAATAATGTCTTACATCCATCCTATCCAGCATCCCAGCATAGACTGAGCCCTTTTCCCACCAATTCCAAGGAAGAGGTGATTTTGGGACGACTTAGGTTAGTGGAGATAGTCACATTGAACTACCTTCCCTCCAAAATTTGGATTTCCCTCCATGACGTCGTTGCGACGTTGCCACATCTATCGCCGCTATCTTGAATCCGACATCTTTAGTAAATTAGGCAACAATGCAAAGTGGGGCCACACCATCCTTGCCTTAAAACTGCTTGCGCCAACCGTAGCCTGTCCAAGGGATCGTTGGTGCTTGCTACCATTCTGTGTCTCTGCTGTTGCCGACTCGAAACTGGTTTCAGATTTTTGACTGTGTTCCTATTTGTGGGGGCATTGAATATTTGGTAGAAATCTATATCATTTTAAGGGCCTTTAATGTCCTTAGGTTATGAGCTGTCCATGAAGTTAGCTCAGTCGATTCCTTACAAGGAGTTGTAGCATAAGTCTCTAAATTTGTTATTTTGGAGCAAAATGGTTTTGATATTAAATTAAGGTTCAGAGCTGTTGTTGAATATTAATATTACTAGTGACTGTTTGAAGTTAGGTGAAAAGCATGTCATTAGAGTACAGTATATACATACATTAGGTGAGTCACTATTACCACCTAGAATAACTCCGAAAGTATCATAGCAGCTGTAAAGTTTGTGGGACAAAAGTTGCATGCGACAACGGGGGCCAAATATGACGTTGGCTTTTGGTTGCTAGGTCTGTTCGCGTCAGATATATTAACGTCAACTTTGTTTCTTTAAATGGGATGCTATGGTTTGGTACTTACTTTCTTATAGCGCCTATCGAGACGAATCCAATGATTTCTAACAGTAACGTCTATGAAGGTTAGCGAATGTCAAAGAGGTGCATGGACGTGCATTTACAGAAGGTGTTCGAAGTGATGACCATTGGTATCAATGGAGTGTTGCAATCTTCTTATCATGAACTGAATGGTATTCCTTATCAATTCGGCACTTATTGAAGCACATGCTCTGTGATTTCTCTCTCGTATATCGTGCAAATAGTAGACATGTAAACACCATTGACGGCCGAAGTGGCGGTGCGGTTAAAGGCGCTGCAGTCTGGAACCGCAAGACCGCTACGGTCGCAGGTTCGAATCCTGCCTCGGGCATGGATGTTTGTGATGTCCTTAGGTTAGTTAGGTTTAAGTAGTTCTAAGTTCTAGGGGACTAATGACCTCGGCAGTTGAGTCCCATAGTGCTCAGAGCCATTTTTTTAAACACCATTCGACTATTTCGCAATACAACACTAATAGGAACGGTAAGACTAGATCGTCGAATCAAGCGAATGTGAATGATGTATTCTTTCGAAGAAGATGCTTCTCATTTGCGGAGAATGCCAAAGAAATTCAGTGACAGCTATAAACTCATACGCTGAAAGATATCCTCAACATACTTGCCCATCACGTCGTACACTTAAATATGTGTATGATAAATTGAGAACAACTGTATCTTCAATGAATTGGAAACACATCCGGCAAAGGAAAGTTACTAACGAGGAAACAGAAATTGGTACTATTGCCACTGTGGTTCGAGATCCTTGTGTTAGTTCGCGTGAAATTGCAAGGGAATCTGCCATGAGTAGTGTTGTTCGTGTTCTGCTTCACCATAAATATCATTCTTACTATATCAATCTCCACCAAGAATTAACTGGTACAGATTATATGTGTCGTATTGAATTATGCCGATGGGCTCAACTTCAGATTCAGAGGGATGACACATTTATTAATTTGATTTTATTTACTGATGAGGCTACATTCACGAACCACGGAACTGTTAATTTGCATAAGATGCATTATTGGGCAACTGAAAATCCATGTTGGCTGCGGCAAGTTGCACACCACAAACCGTGGTCGGTGAATGTATGGTGTGTGATTCTGGAGGGCAGAATTATAGGAACCTATTTCATGTAAGGAAATCTTCATGGTAGGAAGTACACCATATTCCTGCAAGAAACATTAGGTCTATTATTGTAAGAAATACCTTTAGGAACAAGGATCAGAATGTGGTATCAACAAGATGGGTGACCGGCACAGTCTTCGCTGATGGCTAGAAATGAGTTGCAGAGACAATTCCCAAATCGTTGGATTGGACACGGAGGTGATGTGTCGTGACCGGCTCTTTCGTCAGACTTGACGCTTCTGCATTTTTTGTTGTGGGGATTCGTAAAAGACATTGTATATAAAGACGTTCCAACTGCACCTGAAGATATGTGAGAGAGAATTGTCAGGGCATATGCTTCGATAAGTGCCGATGTGATAAGGAATACCACTCATTCCATGATAAAAAGATTGGAAGTTCTGACTGCATTGATACCAATGGTCATCACTTCGAACACCTTCTGTAAAGGGATGTTCATGCCACAAACTGTAGCATCCCGTTTAAATAAAAAAAAAAAACCAAAGTTGACCATATTCCCGAAGCGACCCTACCTAGCAGCAAAAAACCAACGTCATGTTATGGCCCCCATTGTCGCATGCAACTTTTGTCCCACAAACTTTTGCGTTCCTATCTTACTTTCAGAATTATTTTTGGTGCAATAATTAGTGAATCATCCCGTACATTAGACTCTCTGTAATTCTGTATATGTTTATTAATTAAAATTTAGAAATCTTCTCTAAAGTTAGGGTTCATTGTTCATTTACGGGGGAGAGTGAAAGATATGTGGCTAATTTTATTCGTGATGGAAGGTTAACCTCTGGAATATGTCTATAGACTCTCCGTTCATGACAGTTTATAATGCTTGTGTCCAAACGTCAGTTACTTGAATTATACAGTAAAGTATTGTCGCAGTGATAAGTTCTGAAAGTGGGTCTTGTACTAATATCATTATCATGTGTTTTAGATCAAGTTGTTGTTAGTCTACCTGTACTGCCTATGGCTTTGAATCGGATTGTGTGACCTAGTCAATTAAATAGCGTTTGCTGTTTGTGGCCTGCCAAGCTCACCAAATCTATAAGCCATTTTGATTGATTGTAAATTCTTGAAGTAAAATGTAACGAGTAAATTTTAGTGATAGCAGTAAATTTCAAGGAAGACTTAACTCTTTTAGCTAACTTTTTAAATAAACTAAAACCAAATATTTGAAGTTAAGTAATGATGCTACTGAATTTTGATTCATGTCAGTTTTTAACGGGTTTTGGTAACCAAGATTAAATTAAACTTGTTTTTGTTGTGTTTTATTGCCTGTCTTTTACTGTATCTTAACTTTAAATTTTAATGGCAGTGAGGTCGGAAAATTTTAAAGGTATTCCTGCAAAAAAACTGCATTTGGAAATCAGTGTGTGTATATGCTGTTACCAGTGATGGTTTGACATGGTTTTCATAAATAAATAAATTTTAATTCTGCGCCTTCTCAAACTAGACTCAGTGCTTCCACACCAGCAGCCCTTTTTTTTGGTCATCAGTCTTCTGACTGGTTTGATGCGGTCGGCCACGAATTCCTCTCCTGTGCTAACCTCTTCATCTCAGAGTAGCACTTGCAACCTACGTCCTCAATTATTTGCTGGATGTAATCCAATCTCTGTCTTCCTCTACAGTTTTTGCTCTCTACAGCTCACTCTAGTACTACAGAAGTCATTCCCACATGTCTTAACAGATGTTCTGTTATCCTGTTCCTTCTCCTTATCAGTGTTTTCCACATATTCCTTTCCTATCCGATTATGCTCAGAACCTCCTCATTACTTACCTTATCAGTCCACCTAATTTTCAACGTTCGTTTGTAGCACCACGTCTCAAATGCTTCTATTCTCTTCTGTTCAGGTTTTCCCACAGTCCATGTTTCACTATCATGCAACTCTGTACTCCAGACGCACATTCTCAGAAATATCTTCCTCAAATTAAGGCTGATATTTGAAACTAGTAGACTTCTCTTGGATAGGAATGCCCTTTTTGCCATTGCTAGTCTGCTTTTGATGTCCTCCTTGCTCCGTCCGTCATTGGTTATTTTACTGCCTATGTAGCAGAATTCCTTAACTTCATCTACTTCTTGACCATCAGTCCTGATGTAAGTTTCTCGCTGTTCTCATTTCTACTACTTCTCATTACCTTCGTCGATTCACTCTCAATCCATACTCTGTACTCATTAGACTGTTCATTTCGTTCAGCAGATCATGTAATTCTTCTTCACTTCCGCTCAGGATAGAAATGTCATCAGCGAACTGTATCACTGATATCCTTTCACCTTGAATTTTAATTTCACTCCATAACCTTTATTTTATTTCCATTATTGCTTCCTCGATGTACAGATTCAACAGTAGGGGCGAAAGGCTCCATCCTTGTCTTACACCCTTCTTAATACGAGCACTTCGTTCTTGGTCGTCCACTCTTATTATTCCCTCTTGGCTGTTGTACATATTGTATATGACCCGTCTCTCCCTATACCTTACCCCCACTTTTTTCAGAATCTCGAACAGCTTGCACCATTTTATATTGTCGAACGCTTTTTCCAGGTCGACAAATCCTATGAAAGTGTCTTGATTTCTCTTTAGCCTTGCTTCCATTATTAGCCGTAACGTCAGAATTGCCTCTCTCGTCCTTTTACTTTTCCTAAAGCCAAACTGATCGTCACCTAGCGCATCCTCAATTTTCTTTTCCATTCTTCTGTATATTATTCTTGTCAGACTCTTGGATGCATGAGCTGTTAAGCTGATTGTGTTGTAATTCTTGCACTTGTCAGCTCTTACCGTATTCGGAATTGCATGGATGATACTTTTCTGAAAGTCAGACGGTAAGTCGCCAGAGACATACATTCTACACACCAACGTGAGTAGTCGTTTTGTCGCCACTTCCCCCAATGATTTTAGAAATTCTGATGGAATGTTATCTATCCCTGCTGCTTTATTTGATCTTAAGTCCGCTAAAGCTCTGTTAAACTCTGATTCTAGTACAGGATACCCTATCTCTTCTAAATCGGTTCCTGTTTCTTCTTATATTACATCGGACATATCTTCCCCCTCATAGAGACTTTCCATGTATTCTTTCCATCTATCCGCTCTCTCCTCTGCATTTAACGAATTTCCGTGGCATTCCTAATGTTATCACCCTTGCTTTTAATGTCGCCGAAGGTTGTTTTGACTTTCCTGTATGCTGAGTCTGTCCTTCCGACAATCATTTCTTTTTCGAATGTCTTCACATTTTTCCTGCAGCCATTTCGTCTTAGATTCCCTGCACTTCCTATATATTTCATTTCTTAGCGACTTGTAACTCTCTATTCTTGAGATTCCCAGAACATTTTTGTACTTCCTCCTTTCATCCATCAATTGAAGTATTTCTTCTGTTACCCATGGTTTCTTCGAAGTTACCTTCTTTGTACCTATGCTTTCTTTCCAAACTTCTGTGATGGCCCTTTTTAGTGATATCCATTCCTCTTCAACTGTACTGCCTACTGAGCTATTCCTTATTGCTGTATCTATAGCCTTAGAGAACTTCAACTGTATCTCATCATTCGTTAGTGATTCCGTATCCCACTTCTTTGCATATGGATCCTCCCTGATTAATAACTTAAACTTTAGCCTACTCTTGATCACTAATGTATTGTGATCTGAGTCTATGTCTGCTCATGGGTACGCCTTACAATCCAATATCTGATTTCGGAATTTCTGTCTGACCATGATGTAATCTAACTGAAATCTTCCCGCATCTCCCCGCCTTTTCCAAATAGACCTCCTCCTCTTGTGATTCTCGAGCAAGGTCTTCGCTATTACTAGCTGAAACTTGTTACAGAACTCAATTAGTCTTTCTCCTCTCTCATTCCTTTTCCCAAGCCCATATTCTTCTGTAAACTTTTCTTCTTCTCCTTCTCCTACAACTGCATTCCACTCTCCCATGACTATTAGATTTTCATATCCCTTTACATACAGTATTACCCTTTCAATATCCTCATACACTTTCTCTATCTCTTCGTGCTGAGCTTGCGACGTCGATATGTATACCTGAACTACCGGTGTCAGTGTTGGTTTGTTGTCTATTCTGGTAAGAACAACCCTATCGCTGAGCTGTTCACAGTAACACACTCTGGGCCCTACCTTCCTATTCATAACGGATCCTACTCCTGTTATACCATTTTCTGCTGGCGATATTATCCTATACTCGTCTAACCAGAAATCCTTGTCTTCTTTCCACTTCACTTCACTGACGCCTACTACATCTAGACTGAATTTTGCATATACCTTTTCAGATTTTCTAGTTTCCCTACCACGTTCAAGCTTCTGACATTCCACGCTCCGACTCGTAGAACGTTATCCTTCCGTTGATTGTTCAATCTTTTTCTTACGATAACCTCCCCCTTGGCAGTCCCCTCCCGGAGATCCGAATGGGGGACTAATTCGGAATTTTTTGTCAGTGGAGAGATCATTATGACACTTCTTCAATTGCAGGCCACATGTCTTTAATGCAGTAGTTTCTATAGCCTTCTGCATCCTCATGCCGTTGATCATTGCTGATTCTTCCGCCTTTAGGGGCAGTTTCCGATCCCAAGGACAAGAGTGTGCCCTGAACCTCTGCCCGCTCCAATACTCTCTTTGACAAGGCCGTTGGCAGAATGAGGAGTGACTTCTTATACCGGAAGTCTTCGGTCGCCAATGCTAATTATTAATCAAAATTAAAGCAGCGGCGGGATTCGAACCCGGGACCGAAGATGTTTTGGTTATGAATCAAATATGTTACAACTTTTTCCTTCTTCTAATGTTTTTTTAAAATTTTTTTAACTGTCAAATTAATGTAGTGTTCAGATCTATTCCACTTCAGGCGTTGGCCCCTATTACCCATACTTCCTCCAAAAACCTACCTAGACTAAAAACAAAAACAAAGGTAGTGCCACTACCGCCACTTTCACCCTAAAGCTAATTAGAATGGTCATGCGCCACCACTTCAGGCTCCGCCCACGAACAAAAACCAAATGTGCCTCTGAACATTTTATTAAAAAAAGGATAAAGAAATGGTAGAATACTTTATTATAATTTATTTGTTGTTCATTTTGTTCTTAGGTTTTTATTTGTAATTCTTTTATGTCCTTTTCTTCCCTTTATTTTCGTAGGAGGTGTCCACAGGAGCCAGACGGCGGAATGTCTTGGTCGTCTTCTCGTTCAGCAAGGGTAAAACACCCTATAATTACTGTTGATGTCTCTTTTCAGGCCTTCATGTATAATATCTCAGTCTCTTCTCACACCCGGTACACCCCAGTGGTCTGGAGGGCGCGTAAATAACGACCACAAGTAACTCGCAAACAGCGTACCATACGACGGTTTGCGCCGTAAAATCGTGTAGTTACTCGTTAAATAATGCCAGAAATCTAACAACCCTGCGACGCTCTCATTAAAAAAGTATGACAATGCCATATCCTTAACTCACACAGTGGCGTTATGACGTGTAGCAGGGACGTAAGTGACGTCGGGATGGATCAATGCCGGCCGGAGTGGCCGAGAGGTTCTAGGCGCTACAGTCTGGAACCGCGCGACCGCTACGGTCGCAGGTTCGAATCCTGCCTCGGGCATGGATGTGTGTGATGTCCGTAGGTTAGTTAGGTTTAAGTAGTTCTAAGTTCTAGGGGACTGATGACCTCAGATGTTGAGTCCCATAGTGCTCAGAGCCATTTGAACCATTTGATGGATCAGTTCGGTGGGCTCTATGAACTGAGGCGTCCGTCGCAGCAACAATGCCAACATGGGCCGTGTGAGGTGCCAGCAGTCGGCAGCCGTACCACAAATGAAAAGGGGCATGTCAGTGTCGACAGCGGTGCATCTAGGGCAGAGAGGATCCTCGGCAAGATGTATCACGTGTAAACCGTTGTCGGGTGGGGAATTTTTCAGTCGTTATCACATACCACAGTGCCCTGACCGTGGTGGGAAGGAAAGGCGAGTGTATGTTACTCCACACCCGCCTCCAGCTAACTGCCGGATGTCGGCGTACAACCACATTAGCAGGCAGCGTCCGTTGAAAGTAGCGGTAGAAGTCCTTGGTTCTAGGATCCCGCGTGGTCGGCAAGACATCCAACAGATAACTCATGTCGACCAGATAGGTGCGAATGTGACACAGTGATATGTCCAACAGGAATCGGCGGATGGAGGGATTGAAACACCACCTCCTGAATCAGTTTACCAGGGAGGGTGTCGTCCGAACTACGTAGGCGACTCCACCGTCCGCAGGAACAGAGCGCGCGCGCCCTATTGTGCACGTTTCTCATTCCGATGCTTGCAAATGTGGGCAACGTTAGCGTCTCTTAACGGTTCTTGAACACCCCACCCTCGCTGATGAAATGACCGAAGGCCGCCTGGAATTTGGCAGCTACCGAACCGGCCATCGGGAGAACTTGTGTGCAATGATTAAGTTTCGGAGCGAGGTAGACGTTGACAAAATGTACCCGCATGATCAAGTCAAGTGTTCGATAGTTATGAGGACGAACTTGCGTACGGATCACATTGAGTATTTTATTTTTTTACTTATTTATTTATTTAATGCCAAATTATAGACCTGTTACCTGATGTTTAAAACAGGTCGTACATCTTACAATTTTCGTTTTTCATCTTTTTACAGTTTTATTTCCTTTTGTTTTATCTACAACAATTACAAGGAATGATACTTTTCAAAATAACAATAATTTAAGGTTGAAATATAAATAAAATTTTGTTGGCTTTTAAGAAGAATATAAAAAGAAGATAGGATAGATAAGAGATTTATTAGTACCATCACCGAATGTGACTGACGGTGAATACCTCGGAATGGTTTCTTCGAGCCGTTGACCGCCAGTCACACACACACACACACACACACACACACACACACACACACACACACATACAAACGGTTATTAGTAGAGAAATAATGTTGCTTATCCTATTTATTGCTAATCCTATGTATTAACTACTTTAGGTGCCCATCCATGTACAGCATTTAGTGTTTTCTTGGCTAGATTGCCAGCACTTTTGCTTATTTACTATCACATCTCAGCTTCCTCCTCCTGTTCCTCCTCATTGTCACTATTTTCGTTGTCGTTGTTGGTATCGCTGTCCATCCTCTGGAGATTGCTGTTACGCTGCACATAGGCATGTATGTAATGTCGTGTCCGCATATACTCTTCATGTGTTGTTTTTGAAATACTGTTTGTCAGTGCGTTTAATTGTGCCCATTGTTCTTGGTCTCTTATTGCTGTGTATATATCTATGTCTGTATCTGTGTAATCTAAGTGTAGTGTATGTCTATTGTTCGCGTATTGCCCGCAGAAAAAGACAATGTGTTCTGGGGAACCTTCTTCCCCGCATGTGCATGTAGGTGTCTGCCTCAGACTCACGCGGTTTAAGTGCGTGGGATAAGGTCCGTGTCCGGTTAAGAAATGTACCATACCACGGCTGGAATCGATATGTCTCATTCTCAACCGCTCCGGTATGTCAGGGAGGAACTCGTGCAGTCTACGTCCCTTATCACTTACATCCCTACTCACCTTGCCATGTATCCAAACGCCAACTTTTAAGGTGACGTATCGTCTCTATGGGCACACCGGTTATTGTGTGTGCCTTATCTAGTCTCCCCACCTTTAACCAGTACCTTGCAGCTCTGTATTTGATCGTGATATCTATGGGGCATATTCCGAGCACCACACACAGTCCATCCGCTGAGGTGGTACCGAAGGCTCCAGATAGCCCAAGTAGGACACTTCTCTGCCCTCGTCTGACGGATGCTCTGTTGGTGACCACGATCAGTCTATGTGCCCACGTGCTAGCTGCGAAGCTGAGTACTGATTCGAAGAGCGCACAGTGGTATGTACGTATGACTGGTAGAGGTAGTCTGTACTGTTTTGAATTTAGTTTGTGTAGTATTTTTTTCTGCTTTGTCTGTTGTCAGCCTTATGTGTTCGTGGAAATTCAATTTTTCATCTATGTGTACCCCAAGATAGCGCGTAATGCGTGTTCGTTTTATGTTTGTGTCCCCAATTTTAACCGAAGGATTCCTTTGGAGTGATCCTTTCAGTAAAGTGTAAGTTGTTTTGTTTTCGGCTATCCTGAGTTTGTTGTTGTGACACCACTGAGTAATTGTTTGTAGTATTCCACTGGCTTTCTCTTCTAACTGGGCTCTGTTGTTTGCAGTGACTACAACTAATAGGTCATCTGCGTAGGCGACAATTCCGTCTGACCTGTCATCCCCATCCAGAAGTTGTAGGAGGGGTTCGATTGTTATGTCCCAGAAGACGGGGCCGCAGATCGACCCTCGAGGGCAGCCTTTGGTAATTCTCTTAAATACTTTCCGGCTGTCCATCTGCCATTCGACTACTCGGTCTTTACAGTAGTCTAGAAAACTGTTGTACAGTGATTGCGATATCTCCAGATGTCTTAGCCTCTGTAACAGTGCGCGCCACCAAAGATTATCAAATGCTCCGGCAATGTCATTCATTATTGCCATGGCGTATTTCTGTTTTGTGGTGTTAACTATGTGCAGGGCCTAGCTGACGGCATCATCTATTGATCCGCCAGATCTGATGCCGAACTGGTGTTGGCTCATACCCCTGAGAGCTCTGTGTGTTTGCAGGCGCTTACACAGTAGCTTCTCCTGAATCTTTGCTAGGGTTTTTATTAGGCATATTGGCCTGTAAGTCTTTGGATCTGAAGGATCCCTGTCCGCTGATTTCTTAATAATGACTTCTTTGGAGGTTTTCCATACTGTAGGTACCCTGCCCAGCCGTAAGGCATCGTTCAGTAACGTTGTCAGGAACGGGGTGATCTGCGGTGCTAGTTTTTTCAGCGTTTCCGAGTGGATACCATCTGGTCCAGGTGCTTTTTTGTTTTTGAGCTCTGAGATTGCTAGGGCAACCTCTTCCTGCGCAAAAGTACGGGTGAAAGTTGCAGTGTTGTATGGTGTATGTAGGTTTTCTCTTAGTGTTGCATGATATTGTGTGTGTGTATCGCTACCGTCGTCAGGGAGCAGTTTATACAGCAGAAACTCCGCTGTATTCCTCCATCCCCTCGTCATCGTGCCGTCATCCTGCCTTAGCGTTCCCACAACTAGTGGGGTTTTTATCTTCTCTATCAGTATTTTGTATGGTTCCGCCCATATATTTTGCTCTGTTTGTGTTGTTACAAATAGCTCCCATTGTTGTCTACGCGTGTTGTACAGGGTCTGTCTATATAAGTCTTGTGCATGCCTATATGCTTCAAGTCTTATTCGTCTGTCCCTATCTGCTACCGCCCTTTGATATAATTTTCGTTTGCGTCTTGCGTCTTGTTTGAGTCTCGTGAATTCGTTGGTCCATGGTACTGGTGAGCAATTTGTGTTCTTTGCTGTCGGTATTGAAGTGTTTTGTGCATGTTGTATTACCTGTGTTAACTTGTGTGCTCTATAATCGATACTTCCATTGATGTTTTCTAGATCGTGTCGTTGGATAATTTCCGTGCATTTGTTCCAGTCTGCTTTGTGCAACAGCAAGTGTCTGGTGTGTGATTTGGTCATTGTGTTCTGAGTGTGAATTAGTGTGTATCTTATGACATTATGATCACTACTGGTTATGTTGTCGTGTACAGTCCAGTTTGTTACGTATGCCATTGCTGCGTTATTTGCTAGCGTGGAGTCGATATTACTGCTTGTACCATCGAACCCTGCATATGTTGGTATAGGTCCTACCGTATTCATTACATTTAATTGTGTTTCTTGTATTAGATCGGTGATTATGCGTCCGATGTCATCTGTTCTGTCTGAGTTCCAGAGGGTCGACCTGGAATTAATGTCAGCACTTATCACTAATTTTTTGCCTCTGGCATACATTACTAGGTCTCTGATGTAGTCTGCGTACGGCTGTATTTGACGGCTGTATTGGGCGTACATGGATGCAATAACCCATGTGACATTCCCGTTAGTTATCTCTATGGTAACCACGTGTTGATTGCATAGCTGTGTTACCTTAATTATGTTATAAGTTCTATTTAGAATTACTATTGCAGCCTTACAGTCATTGCTGCCTGTTATTGTGGTAGCATGTTTTGGTAGACACATCAGTTGCCCATTTCTGTTGTATGTTCTTGTAAGCACTTGATATCTGCCTGCAAGTCTTGTGCTATTTTAGGGATTTCCGCGCTGACTGTCGTATTGCTTTTTGTATTATGTTGTAAGATATTCATTTTTTGTCTATGTGTTCTGGGTGTTTTACGTGTACAAAACATTTACTGCCAGTCTGTGAGTAATCGAAATATGTTCGTCCGTGTGCTCTTATATGATCTATATATATTTTGCCCAAGTCGAAAGATTCTGACCTGCGCAGGCAGACCTGGAGCATGAGATTTTAGCAGCGGCTCTGCTGATGTAGGAATGTTTTCTGTCTTTAGGATGATTCTGTCTGTTTGCTCAGTTACTGGAAAACAGAGAGAATCTCCCTTTGGATGGCACAATCTAAGTAGCATCCGCTGCGCAGTCTGCAGTATCTCTTTTTTCTCTAGCCTACTTAAAAGTAAGTTAAGTTCTAAATTATCATAATTAGGTGCAGCTGGCTTGCTGTTGGTGCTGGTTTCTGTTGCGGTCTCTCAGGTGTTGCTAGACGGATTGTAGCTTGGTGTTGTCCGCTGATTGGGGGACATTTTAAGACCTCTTTGGGATGTCACACAGTCACTTTTCGTTTTGTCACACGCTTCTTCAATGCTGTTTGCCTTTACACGTTTTTCACTGATGTTGGTGGTGCTTGCTGGCGTGGTGTCGGCGATGGTGGTGATTGTATGGGACTGACTGTATGTGTTTCGTTGCAAATGTCACATGTCTCTCCCTCAGATTTGTCCTCATCTAATTGGTATGCTTTTATAAGTCTGGGTCCGGTAGTTTTGAGTTTTGTATTGGTCTGTGGCATGAGTGTTTCGATGTGTTTTGATTCAGAGACTGCGTGCCTGCCTGTTCCTTGTTCCTTTTTCCTGGGGTGAAGAGTGCCTTCCGAGACAAATTTGACTGGTTTGATGTACTGTTCACATTTACGTGTGTCGTAGGGTTTTCCATGTGATGATGATTCTGGTTTATGTTCATCCTGTGTATGTGTGGTGTGATGCACTTCGGCTGGGAGAAATTGTGAGGGAGTGTGTCGGTTTTGTTTGTACATTTTCTTGTGCACAAAATATGTAAGCTCATCTTCCAATTGATCTATGCTCTGCGTTAATGGTATTTGGAAGTTTATCCAGAGGTGTGATTGTCTTTTAATTTGCTTTGCCACCTCTTAGTGGATGGAGCCACAGATTGTCATGTCATCTATATATTCTATCGTATTAATGCAGCTACCCTGTAACGTCGTTGAGTGTGTTAGGGGCGGGATGGAATCATTATCGACGTAATTCTCCGGCAGAAGATTCATTTATCTTCTCCAGGAAATTGCTCTTTGGTAGCTTCTCTGTAATGTTGACGGTGATTTGTATTTATGTGTTTTGGGTGATTGGCTTTGGGCGTTTGTGTTTCTTGTGTGTGTGCTGATTTTAGCTGCCATAGTCTATACTGTCCAGGAGCCGGTCATGCAACTCTTTATAGGTCTGACAATCACCTCCTTTTGTTTTATTGCAGACGCGGCCTCTGTATTTGCAGGGGATACAGACGCAAACCGCGGACCTGCACTCACTGCGCTTGTGTCCTTGGTTGCAGCACTTGGCACACGTGACGTCGGCTTTTCTGCAGGTTTTAGTCGTATGTCCTAGGTCGCAACACTTAAAACACTGGTTTACTACTGTATAGTCTTTCACAGAAAGTGATTCGAAGTCTATGTAGACTCTCTGTCTTCTTGTAAGGACTCTGTACAGGTGTGGGCTGACCTCCAGTATCTGGTGACTGAAACCCCTTCCCTTAGGTCCTGTTTTGAATCTTCTTTTGGCCTCTCTGTCGAAGTCTTCTTTCATGGTGTCACCGCTTAGATTCTGCTCGTAAAGGCTTTCTAGAAACTCTTCGTCGGTAAGTGTATCTGGCACGCGATATACTGCCACGAGTGGCTTGCGTTTTCGCGGTCCTTCACAGACAATGGGGTGCAGGTCTTTAGTCTTTTCTATTATTTTTCGACAATCCTCCTGTGTTTCCGTTTCTACTATAACTGCAGTCTGTGTGGTTCTGATTGATTTTATATGTATATTCTCTTTCCTCGGTTTTATATTCTTGGTGATGGTCTGTCGAACAGCTTTGGCGTCTTGATTTTCTGTCGATTTGATATAGAGGATTGTGGCCTGTTTTATTTCAACCTGTTCTATTCTTCGAGCCTCTTTCGTTTTGGGCTCTATAGTTAAGGCGGCAGCATATGTCGGTGTCTGTGCTTGTGTCTGTGCTTGTTGTGTGACTTTATTAGTTAGTTCTCTTATTTGTTGCTGCAAGTCTTGGTTCGCTACACTCAATTCCGTATTTTCGTTCTCTAATTTCTCAGCCTTCTCTTGCAAAGTTTGTATTTGTCTTTGACTGGATTCGAGGCTCTCTGTAGTTCTAGTCTTAGTCGCCTATTTTCATCGTTTAGGCAGGACAGTTTAGCTTCGAAAGCCAAGGGAAACACTTTGTCTCTAATGACGGTTAACAGAGCAGATGAAACATGCTTAGCTTTTAACTCTGTTCCTATTTCACTCAATATTTTGTCTATGGCTGCTATCTTTTGACTGGGGGACATAGGCACAAGTTCTTCCTCCGTGTGTTCCATACCGGGTGTGACGTTGATAGCTCGAGCTAGCGTCTTACACCATGCTTTCCTTCTTCTTCCGCTGCTTCGTCGGCTGGAATCCAGGGCCGGAGGTAGGCAGGCGGTTGTTTACCAACAGCAGGGAGCACAGCTGGCGGCCGCTACTGCTGACGTCGACGGCGGGGCGCAGGGCAGCCGGTGGCCGCTGCCGATTCGTCGTATTCCGCTGCGGCTGGGGAGGTGTCGCAGCGAGCGGCGCGGAGTGCCGACGCGGCTGACTAGAGAAACCGACACGCGCTCGGCCAGCGGGAGGGCGACGGCCTCTCCGTTGACGCGTTGCACACGACGAACGCACTAGAAGCACTTTAATCACTCTCTCTGTTTTATTTACAGTATTTAATGAGTAAACGCGAACGGACTATGTAAGATAACAATCCCGGTACACAATAATTAAAAATCAGTGTCCACAATCAAATTTTTACCGAGAAAATCTGCATCTGAATGCGGAGCCACATCACACTGCAACCGACTCCGCGATATGTATCTGCTGCTGTACCCTGCACGTTCCCATGGAAGGTCACTCCCAAACACTTCATCGCCGGGGCTATGGTAATGAGCACTGACATACTCATGCAGTCCTCTGCCCACATCCATGTAGTGCGACTTTCGCAGGTTGATACGGCTCCCGACCACCTCTCCGTATTGCTGAAGCCACGCGATCGCCGTACATATATCTTCTGCCGAACTTGCCAAGAATACTACATCAACCGCATAGGCACAACATTTATGCACATCGAGGAGGCGAATGCCATGCTGTGAAGGCTCGATGGTGACGGCGAAGGGAAAGGCTGACAAGGGACATACTTGTCTCACTGAGCGCTCAATAGTGAACGGTGGCGAGCGGTAGCCGTTGACCATAACTGTGGAAGGGGCTGCGTGGATGAGACGGAGAACCACACCCATCTTCTGTAAGACAGCCTGCAAGAAATGGTGCTCAACTCGGTCGAATTCGTGGTATACGTCAACTGCCACGAGGGCGCCTTGTAAGTGGCATGAAGACATGAGCACCACCACATCTCTATAAGAGCTTAACGCCGTGTGTATATTACTGTCACCTCCCAGACATGTTTGGTCGGCATGAATGGCGTCTTTGACAATAGCGAGGAGGCGCGAACGAAGAATACGGGCGAACAGCTTGTAATCCGAATTCAATAACGTCAACGGCTGGAAGTCTTGCGGTCTGCACCCCCCGTTTGTTTTGGCACATGCCCTCCATACCCTCCAAAAGTTCGGGGGGGGGGGGGAGGGGGGACGCGGAAGCTCGGATCTCGGATCCAGGAGTTCACAGAACATCTGCCGCCAAACTTCCCCCATCAGGTCAGAGAAGGTGCGATAAAATTCAAGCGGAAGACCATCAGGTCCAGATGATTTGTTTTTCGCGCCCCGCGAGAGGGCCATGCGCATTTCTTCCCACGTGACGGCCTCCAAGAATGTGGCGTCGCCTTGCGCCCTACCCGATGATGGCAGGTCGTGCAGGACGTCCTCAATGTCACTGTCACGCCGTTGATCTGCTAGATAGAGAGTGCGGTAATAATCTGTGAGGATACAGGAAATGCCGCTGTGTGTCTCTGCGCGTTGCCCGTTCGCAGAAATAACTGCTGTGATGAGTCGTCTCTTACGGTGTCTCCGTTCTCTGACGATGTGATAAAGAGAGGCACGTTCCTCTTTGATGGAATCATGCAGTCTCGACAGAACCTGCGTGCCGTCCAATCTGTCATCCGTGATCTACAGATGCCGTGTCTTGTCTGTGTCCGGTTGACGGTCATTTGGCGCTCTGGCGAAGGTTGTTGCGACGCTATAGTTCCCGGAAGACCGTGTAGCAAAAGTCAAAGGTGGATCGGAGCCAAAGCGCCCCGTCTCGTCCATACGCCATGA